>NC_056748.1:1029077564-1029337564 GCF_019279795.1 Protopterus annectens
TATATATATATATATATATATATATATATATATATATATATATATATATATTTATTTGGGATCTACTTGAGTAACCGAGAATCCATTTAATCAAATCTTACATGATCAAGATGACAACACCAAAACTTTATTTTAACACAGTTTCACATCAGCGGAGTTTTAATCCAGGAAAAGAGGCAGTTGGCCAACATTAAAAAAAAAAAAACACAATGAAGCATGTCAAACCAACCCAAGTGAGGGGCTTCACCCTCCAATGTGGGGGGGTTATGCCCCCCACACCCCACAACTAAATATACCATCTCCAAGATTGCACTATAGTGGGGAAAAGGGCAAATTCCCCCATGTTGGTCATTTGCCTCTTTTCCACGGATTAAAATTTCAGTGGTGTGAAACTTTGTCAAAATAAGGTTTTGGTGTTGTCTTCTCGATCAAGGTAGTCTCGATAAATGGATTTTTGGTCTACTCAAGTAGACCCATAGATTTACATTATATATATATAATATACACACACACACATACACATACATACATGGGTGGCAATGGTGGTGCAGCAGTTAGCATTGTCGCCTCACAACAAGGGGTTCTCAGGTTCGATTCTCAGCAGGGGTACCTTCTGTGTGGAGTCTGCATGTCATCCCTATGGTGATGTGGGTTTCCTCTGGGTGCTTCTGTTTCCTCTCTCACTCCCAAGACATGTATCAGGTGGACTGAGCACTCTAAATTGCCCCAAGGAGTGAATGTATGTGTGAGTGAGTAGTATTGAGAAAACATGAACTATCGCACAGGGCTAGCCACCTGGTGGTGTAAACCTTGGCTCGAGATGATTGTCATTGTTGAAGTGACACCCCAACCCCATATGCAAAAATGGGTAAAGGGGTTGAAGATAGATATGAATATTTATGCGTGTCTGTGTGTGTCTATGGCTTTTAAAAAGAAGTATGGCTTGACAATACTAAATATGCTTCAGTTCAGTATAGAATAACAAAGCAAACCCTTTCTTTTTCAGTAAGGAACACTGTTTTTTTAGAAAGACAGATAAACTTTGCTAGGAATGTCTGTTTACCAGAATAGTATCTTGACTGGCATTTAGTTGTTCCATAGACTGAAGTTTTGATTTTTTTTAGGCTCAAGGGCAAATATAGAATTTAAGTGGCTTTCTTCAGCTTTAAATAAATCAAATGCAACAAACAGCTTACTTCAGAAACAAGTCAGGCAAATACAGCAGCCTACTCGTATCTTGATATAGGTTTTCAAACAACTTGGGACCTCAGTATGTTTTAAACAGCACTCAGAAAGACACAATGTTTTTAGAATTGATTTGTTTATTTATTGTTTTAAAACCAAATAAAAGAAAAAAATACGAAAAAAAGAAGACACAATCTTACTCTGTAGATTTTTCAGCAAATATTCACAAGCAAAGGCTTTGTTGCAGACTTTCCCAGACAGTCGCTTCAGAAGGAGATGCTGCTTTGGCTTTTACTAACACTCTTTTGAAGAGTCCCAAAAACATAAAGCTTTGAGGAAAAGCAATACTTCCAGCTTCTGATGTATAATGTTTGGTTGTATATTATGTATTATGTGGTCTATAATTTTGCTTTATTTTGTACTCAATGTGTTAATTTACATGGCACATTGCCACTGGTCCTGACTGAAAGTAGGAAGTGATCAACTTGGCAACTTGGAAAGTAGGTGAATAAAAAATAAATATATAAATACAAAACTTAATGCTGAACATCATAAAACCATGGCACAGACCTTCATTATTGTTACCGTAAGAAAAAATCTGTTAACCATTTTACTGTGAAATTTAATTTAATCCTGACTTACGCTCGGGATTAACTCTAACCTGTGGAACTTGTTTAACTTGCTTACTTATGTAATCTCTGTAAATAGTCTGTTTGTAATATGTAATGCTGGTATTATGTAATGTTGTATCTGCTTACCCTTGGAGCTTTTCTCCCCGGGTCTCTGCTGAAAATGGACATGTATCCAGTTGGACTATCCCGGTCAACAAATGTAAAACAAATAAAATAAAATAAAAATAAGATCAATAATAATATTTCAAGCAATTATCATTTAGCAAGCAACAGAAATGAGATCTGCCACCAAGTAAAACTCTATGCCAATTATATTTGTCAACATTTGAGAGGAACTTATTGACTGAAACTCCATAGGTCAGTGGTCATCTGGGAAACTGTTATCCAGACAGTGCTAATTCAAAATAAAACCTTGAAGTTGTGGCATCAAGAAAGCATTTGTCTTTCTCAGAAAACTATATGTAAAAATTTCTACTTGAGTTTTGCTGGAAAGTGCCATGTAGTAATGCCAAAGCGAGAAATGGTTGTACAGACAATAGTACTTCAGAATTAAATTGTTTCTTTTTCTTTTTGGTGGAGGGGTCTACTCCTGGTATATAACATTGTGTGCAGAAATATTCTGATAAATTTGTTGGCAGTAGCTGTACCATAACATCAGTGAACTAGATTTATGAGGATACATGATACTGCTCTGTGAGTACTAGAACATCAACATAAACTTGTTTCAGTTTGGCTTTAAGGCAGAGAGGGATGCAGCCCTGATTTTGAACCAGGAGACCTAGGTTTAGGTTCATAGATTCATAGGTAAATACTAACCTGTTGGTCTGCAGGCCATTTCAAGCCTATCTAAAAATATATATATATATATATTCAAAATTTCCTTGTGGCCTAAAGAGGGCAAGCATGATACACCAGGAGAGAATTTGAGGCTGCCATTCCAGTTATCTAGGTTTATCTTATATTTGGCAAGGGGCTGCTCTGCTTGGCATGTAGTGGAAGTTTGTTCCAGAGGTGAGGGATACTTATATAAATCTATCACAGCAGGTTGTTTTATTTAATGATCCATTAACCTCATAAGCTTGGGGGAGGGGTGGTGGTAAGAATAAGCAGTATTTTACTGCTTTGCCTATCTGAGTGAGAGACAAAGGGATTCCGAGATAGCAGAGACCAAGCACTACATTCCTGCAGCAGATATGAGAATGCACTGGCAGGTAATCACCATACAAAGATTCATACCAATGTCATTTCACTGCAGTAGTGGGATGTGATGTTATTATGGCAGAACAGAAAATCTAAAGCCACCTCTGGTCAAATCATTGAACAGCTCGTAACTTTGCTACTGACAGCTGGGGAATGAATGAATGAATGAAAGACCTGAATGAGGCAAGAGCTGATGGGTGGAAGTGCATCTCAGGTGACCGGGTTTGATTAGCACTGAAGGAGCCAGGCAGGGAGGGGGGGGGGTGAAGTGGCATAGCCTTTTTACCACTCCCAGTGGCTAGAAAGGGCTCTTGTGCACTAGGGAGGATAATCGGCAGTGCAATGTCCCTGGTGGAGTCTGGGGAGACCACTGCTTGTACTCCAATGGGAAGGGCAGGGGACACTAGGAGGGAACACCCCATGCAGAAGTAGAGGGACATCCTCTCTTCATGGCTTATTACATGCCATGGCAACTAACTGGATGTGGGTATATAGAATTGCAGAGAAAAAAATAAAAAAGTAAACTGCCCATGATGGCTGTCTAAATTATGGTATCTCCAAACTGACCCTCACCACAATGAAGGGGAACAAGTGGTGCAAGAGGGGGCTGATGGTCAGGAGCCAGTGGGGATAAAAAAGCTAAAAATATAAATGGAGATAGTCCCAGCACTGTGTCACTCTTCATGCATCTGTTAGCACATACATGTTATACAGGAGATTTTCTCTGAGTCTTATTTCATTAAAAAATGACTTGACTTTCAACCTCTTAGTGCAAGAGATCTTGACAAAATTTAAAATAATGGAGGACCAAGGTCTAAAAATTGAGACAGATTTTGCATACTGCTCTTATAAAATTGCTAGAATAATGGGTTTTGTGTCAGCCTGCATTTTCCGAAGGATATAAATTCTGAAGCTCATGTGTGAGTCATTATTTAGTACCTTCAGTGCTCAGTGATTTTTCAGAAAACCATAAACTGTACGAGGAACAGACCAAATTAATGCAAGAAACTGTTTTGTAAGTTCCTTTCTGTTAAAATGATTCTGTTTTTGATATTGACTTAATGTCTGGAATCATCTGTGCAGAAGCACTCCATCAGATTTTGCCTGCTACTGGTGTATAATAATGGCCATGTAATTAGGAGTTGAACTACTGGGAATAACTATATTTTCTTTCAAAGCTGAAGTGAAGCAAACTGCAATGTATTCTGTGCCCATACCACTCACAGTATGTTAGGATAATACATTAACGTAACTGTTGTGACTGGGTTTCATGAGCCAGAAAGTTGGAAGCTTACTATTTGTTCAGTACATATACTTGCTGTAACAAAGATATGATGTAGAAAGACACAGTTTTACTGCCCCATCACCATAACATGCAAAAATGTGGCTGGTATGAAATGCAGAGATGTAGGTCATGGCATCATATTGCACTGATTATACATAACATGTTAAATGCTCTTTACTCAAAATGATGCAGTAATTATTGCTAATGCCCACTTTAGGGTTCATTTCAGTCTCGTCAAAGTAGATAAATGACACATTGGGTTTATAAGCTAAAATATTTCTCATCTCTCGTTAATGAGCCCAGACTCTACATACCTGTCCCAAGATGGTATCTGAATGCTCTCACTAGATGCCTTGACCAGACTTTGTGGTTAAACTATAAAAAATCCCACCACTGTTGATAAACTCAGGACATTGTAAACCCAGGTTTTGTAATATAAGACACAAGGGCAGAGACTTTGTGAATCATAACATCTTGGCATTCATGTAACAACATTTTGGCACAGAAGAAAACAATTTTTATGATCCATACCATTGTAGCATGACCCGTTCCATTGTAGTTGTTGTTCATGATCCGTACCATTGCAGTTGATGTTCATGATCTGTGCCATTGTAGCATGACCCGTATATTTGTAGGTAATGTTCATGATCCGTACCATTGTAGTTGATGTTCATGATTTGTGCCATTGTAGCATGACCTGTACCATTGTAGTTAATTGTTCATGATCCATACCATTGTAGTTAATGTCCATGACCCATACCATTGTAGTTAACGTCCATGATCCATACCATTGTAGTTAATGTTCATGACCCATACTATTGTATGTAATGTTCATGATCCATACCATTGTAAGTAATGTTCATGATTCGTGCCATTGTAGTTAATGTTTATGATCCATACCATTGTAGTTAATGTTCATGACCCATACCATTGTAGTTAACGTCCATGATCCATGCCATTGTAGTTAATGTTCATGACCCATACCATTGTATGTAATGTTCATGATCCATACCATTGTAAGTAATGTTCATGATTCGTACCATTGTAGCTAATGTTCATGACCCGTATTATTGTAGTTAATGTTCATGATCTGTACCATTGTAGTCAGTGTTCATGACCTGTACCATTGTAGTTAATGTTCATGATCCATACCATTGTAGTTAACGTTCATGACCCATACCATTATATGTAATGTTCATGATCCATACCATTGTAAGTAATGTTCATGATTCGTGCCATTATAGTTAATGTTTATGATCCATACCATTGTAGTTAATGTTCATGACCCATACCATAGCAGTTAATGTTCATGATCCATACCATTGTAGTTAATGTTCATAACCCATACCATTGTAGTTAATGTTCATGATCCATACCATTGCAGTTAATATTTATGATCGGTACCATTGTAGTTAATGTTCATGACCCGTACCATTGTAGTTAATGTTTATGATCCATACCATTGTAGTTAATGTTTATGATCCGTACCATTGTAGTTAATGTTCATGACCCGTACCATTGTAGTTAATGTTTATGATCCGTACCATTGTAGTTAATGTTCATGACCCGTGCCATTGTAGTTAATGTCCACGATCGGTACCATTGTAGTTAATGTTCATGATCTGTACTATTGTAGTTAATGTTCATGACCCATACTATTGTAGTTAATGTTCATGATCCGTACCACTGTAGTTAATGTTCATGACCCGTACCATTGTAGGTAATGTTCATGATCTATACCATTGTAGTTAATGTTCATGATCCGTACCATTGTAGTTAATGTTCATGACCTGTACCATTGTAGGTAATGTTCATGATTTGTACCATTGTAGCTAACTTTCATGACCCGTAACATTATAGGTAATGTTCCTGATCTGTACCATTGTAGTTAATGTTCATGACCCGTACTATTGTAGGTAATGTTCATGACCCATACCATTGTAGTTAATGTTCATGACCCATGCCATTGTAATTAATGTCCACAATCCGTACCGTTGTAGTTAATGTTCATGATCTGTACTATTGTAGTTAATGTTAATGACCTGTACTATTGTAGTTAATGTTCATGATCCATACCACTGTAGGTAATGTTCATGACCCGTACCATTGTAGGTAATGTTTGTGATCTGTACTATTGTAGTTAATGTTCATGACCCGTACCATTGTAGTCAGTGTTCATAACCCGTACCATTGTAGGTAATGTTCATGATTGTACCATTGTAGCCAATTTTCATTACCCGTACCATTATAGGTAATGTTCATGACCCACACCATTGTAGTTAATGTTCATGACCCATACCATTGTAGGTAATGTTCATGACCAGTACCATTGTAGGTAATGTTCATGATCTGTACCATTGTAGGTAATGTTCATGATCCGTACCATTGTAGTTAATGTTCATGATCTGTACCACGGTAATTAATGTTCATGACCCGTACCATTGTAGTTAATGTTCATGATCTGTACCATTGTAGTCAATGTTCATGACCCGTACCATTGTAGTCAATGTTCATGATCCGTACCATTGTAGTTAACGTTCATGACTCATAACATTGTAGTTAATGTTCATGATCTGTGCCATTGTAGTTAATGTTCATTACCTGTACCATTGTAGTCAATGTTCATGATCCATACCATTGTAGGTAATGTTCATGATCCGTACCATTGTAGTTAATGTTCATGATGCATACCGTTGTAGTTAATGTTCATGATGCATACCATTGTAGTTAATGTTCATGATCCATACCATTGTAGTTAATGTTCATGATCTGTACCATTGCAGCTAATGTTCATGACCCGTATTATTGTAGTTAATGTTCATGATCTGTACCATTGTAGTCAGTGTTCATGACCTGTACCATTGTAGTTAATGTTCATGATCCATACCATTGTAGTTAACATTCATGACCCATACCATTGTATGTAATGTTCATGACCCGTACCATTGTAGGTAATGTTCATGACCCGTACCATTATAGTTAATGTTCATGACCCATACCATTGTAGTTAATGTTCATGACCCATGCCATTGTAATTAATGTCCACAATCCGTACCATTGTAGTTAATGTTCATGATCTGTACTATTGTAGTTAATGTTCATGACCTGTACTATTGTAGTTAATGTTCATGATCCATACCACTGTGGGTAATGTTCATGACCCGTACCATTGTAGGTAATGTTCATGATCTGTACTATTGTAGTTAATGTTCATGACCCGTACCATTGTAGTCAATGTTCATGACCCGTACCATTGTAGGTAATGTTCATGATTGTACCATTGTAGCCAATTTTCATTACCCGTACCATTATAGGTAATGTTCATGATCTGTACCATTGTAGTTAATGTTCATGACCCGTACCATTGTAGTTAATGTTCATGACCCGCACCATTGTAGTTAATGTTCATGACCCATACCATTGTAGGTAATGTTCATGACCCGTACCATTGTAGGTAATGTTCATGATCTGTACCATTGTAGGTAATGTTCATGAGCCGTACCATTGTAGTTAATGTTCATGATCTGTACCACAGTAATTAATGTTCATGACCCGTACCACTGTAGTTAATGTTCATGATCTGTACCATTTTAGTCAATGTTCATGACCCGTACCATTGTAGTTAATGTTCATGATCTGTACCATTGTAGTCAATGTTCATGACCCGTACCATTGTAGTCCATGTTCATGATCCGTACCATTGTAGTTAATGTTCATGACTCGTAACATTGTAGTTAATGTTCATGATCTGTGCCATTGTAGTTAATGTTCATTACCTGTACCATTGTAGTCAATGTTCATGATCCATACCATTGTAGGTAATGTTCATGATCCGTACCATTGTAGTTAATGTTCATGATGCATACCATTGTAGTTAATGTTCATGATCTGTACCATTGCAGCTAATGTTCATGACCCGTATTATTGTAGTTAATGTTCATGATCTGTACTATTGCAGTCAGTGTTCATGACCTGTACCATTGTAGTTAACGTTCATAACCCATACCATTGTATGTAATGTTCATGACCCGTACCTTTTTAGGTAATGTTCATGACCCATACTATTGTGGTTAACGTTCATGATCCATACCATTTTAGGTAATGTTCATGACCCGTACCACTGTAGTTAATGTTCACCATCTGTACCATTGTAGTTAATGTTCATGACCTGTACCATTGTAGTTAATGTTCATGACCCATACCATTGTAGTTAATGTTCATGACCCGCACCATTGTAGTCAATGTTCATGATCCGTACCATTGTAGTTAATGTTCATCATCTGTACCATTGTAGTTAATGTTCATGTTCCGTACCATTGTAGTTAATGTTCATCATCTGTACCATTGTAGTCAGTGTTCATGACCTGTACCATTGTAGTTAATGTTCATGATCCATACCATTGTAGTTAACGTTTATGACCCATACCATTGTATGTAATGTTCATGACCCATACCATTGTAGGTAATGTTCATGACCCGTACCATTATAGTTAATGTTCATGACCCATACTATTGTAGTTAACGTTCATGATCCGTACCATTTTAGGTAATGTTCATGACCCGTACCACTGTAGTTAATGTTCACCATCTGTACCATTGTAGTTAATGTTCATGACCTGTACCATTGTAGTTAATGTTCATGACCCATACCATTGTAGTTAATGTTCATGACCCGCACCATTGTAGTCAATGTTCATGATCCGTACCATTGTAGTTAATGTTCATCATCTGTACCATTGTAGTTAATGTTCATGTTCCGTACCATTGTAGTTAATGTTCATCATCTGTACCATTGTAGTTAATGTTCATGACCCATACCATTGTAGTTAATGTTCATGACCCGTACCATTGTAGTTAGTGTCCACGATCCGTACCATTGTAGTTAATGTTCATGGTCCATACCACTGTATGGGATAAATTGCATCCTTCAGTTTAATGGCTTTTCAACTATTTATTTTTATTTGACTTGTTTACATTTTAATCCGTGATATTTGCATACATTCCAGGTAATCCAGATGCAAGTAGATATTTTTAACTGATATCTTTTTAAATTAGTTTCTTAGTATTTGTTTAGAATTGTTATTATCTTGCATGACCAGGTAGCTGTTTCTAAACAGTATAATGATCGTTTGACTTTCGTTGATTCCTTTTGAGGCATTATACCTACACAGAACATTTGGTATCCTGAGGACATACAGATTTGAAAACTTAGGCTACCCTTTGTGCTGAATGATGACAATGAAGCACAAATCACTATTTTTGGGTTCTAAGCACTACCCTGGGATAAATCCTTACTCACATGTTGGACCATCTCTTAGTAAGATACTCAGGGTGTTAATCATTATAAGCCAGTTGGAGGGAGCTCTTCTCCTTTAATCTTACTTAGTGTGCTGTATACAAATGCAAGGTCCATCTGCATCAAGCCTGAGATCCTGTTAGACTTCAGAAGAATAAGAAACACACTGCTGACAAAGGTTGGTTGTTACACAAAATGAATCAAACTAAATGATACGACCAACCACCAAGGCTGAATTACACACTTTTATTATTTGGTAAGCACTTTTGTGATTAATGTATTTCATCAGACCATAAAATATCAAACAGTACAACCATCTTATATATATATTAAAATTAAATTAAATAATTAAAAACCATGACAACACTAATTAACTAATGACATAACTTATGAGCTTTCAGGGATGGTCTTAAAGGAATATTATCATTAAGTCCAAAGCCCTTGTCTGCCTGCAATACAGTGATCCACTTTAATTCATTGGCTTCTGTCCTATCACTAACATATTCCCCGTTATTCTTGTATGTCAGTTGCAATACCATAAGGTTGTGTCCTACATTCTTCTTTATATGTTTGTTTAGAGCACTCAAGCCCATATCTCTGTGTATATCCCCAAGATACTCAAGGACTCATTCTTTAAGGCAACAAATATTTTTTCCAGTGTAGAATGAGGCACATACCCTACAGGTTGCCAAATAAACAGGGTCCTTACTTCTGCAGTCCACATATAACTTAGCTTTATATTTAATTCCAGTGTCAGGATGTATTAAATAATTCTTCTTGGATATAGAGCTACAGGCTTTACAATTATAATATGAGAAGGTCCCCACCCACTCAGATATAACCCTTTGAGCCTTCATTTTACCATAACATAACCTTTGAGTTTATAACAAAAATATTCACTTTATGTTGTTGTTGTGTCTTTCGGCTTTTCTCAGTTAGGGGTCGCCACAGCGGAACTCCGGTCCACTAATGATTGGTAGTTGATTTTTACATGCTGAGTTACCAGCCCTGACGTACAACCTTCAATGAAGGTACGCACATTCACGCATGTCTCCATGCAGAAGATGCTCTAGCTGAGAATCGAACTGGACAGCATCTTACTGTGAGGCGACAACGCTACCGCAGCGCCACGACTGCGGAATAAAAATATTCACTTTATGTAAATGTTGAAATTTCTGTATTGAGTTATGTCTTTTAATTTTTGTAACATTGTGACAAGCCAATTGCAAATATCATGGCACATATATGTAAATGTTTAATTGGCTGTATGAACTATGTCCTTTTGTAATATGTGAAATGTAACTTGCAATTATTGTGGAGCTTTTCTCCCCGGGCCTTTGCTGAAAACGGGCTCTTCTTAGCCGAGTGGACTTCCCCGGTCATCAAACATAAATAAATAAATAAATACATTTGTTTCAAAGATAGCCCATTTTTAAAACAAAAGTGAGCTGCCTCCCCCACCAAGTTCTTAATGCTCTCATCAGCCAGTAAGATTGTCAAATTCCTTTTAATAATTCTACACACGCATTCAATATTGTTGGAATAAGTAACTGAGATCCTAGTATTCCCAGGAGCACATGTATTGGCATTGCTCCTTTTTCGATCACTACTAGAAAAATATGATCTACTGCTCGGGTTTCTTAAACTCCTGACCTGATCAGCAGATACAGCAGTCAATCTTGAAAGACCATCATCTCACTGATTCTTTTCAGACTGGATTCAAGACTTGGCAAAGCAGTAAGACTTCTCACTATGGAGCTGAATGACTCTTGCTAATACCATTGCTATGACTTTGTTAAGCCTTTACAGTCTCTTAGCTGCATTTGTTATGTTGATCAAATCATTTTCATGGAACACGTTTGGCATTTATGCAGCATTTTTCCACTGTTTTTTACTGGTTTGATTGGTTTGCTTGTCTATTAGGGTGGACCAAGAAAATTATGTGTGGCATCAACACTTCTCCCTACTGTCTGATATTTGTGGGACTGCAGTATTTCATATTGGACCTGCTGTTATTCAAAAGTATATCACCACTCTGATAGTTCATTAGAGGGAGATGTTTGTGCCATAGCTCTTAACTGTCCCTGATTTATCAGTCTTTAGCTATGTCCCTCTTAATCCATTTTAGAAGTGGTGACATCTGGGGAAAAGGCAGGGAACTACACTTAATAAATAATGACAATAATTGGAGTTATAGACTTTTTTTAATTCAGAAACTGTATATTAATTTACATTATCTTATTTGTTCAATGTCTCAAGTTAATAGTAATATTTTAAAAGTGTCTCTGATTGCCCCAGCTTATTTCTTGAGAGATATGTTGTATCATTGTTATGCACATAATATCCTATGTGCCCCTGAGGGGCACATGGAAGTCACTGATTCCCTAGAAAATGACTAGGATTCCTCCCATTGTTGGATGAAGACTATTGACATGATGTTCAGTTTGCCAGAAATGGAAGCCTTGGCTGTTCCTGCCACCTTATGATCTTCCTCATCTTTTGAACCTAATTCCTATATTATTTACTGGGGAACATACCTCTCATTCACTTAGTGCAAGAAATCTGGACAAAGCATGACAAAATGGGGGGACAAAGGCCCAAAAATAGGGACAGATTTTAAATATTGCTCTTAAACTTAGAAACTTGCTAAAATAACAGGGTTTGTGTTAACATGCATTTTCTGAAAGTTTTGAAGTCTGAAACTCAAATGTATGTTATTATCTAGCGACTTCTGTCCTTGGATCATCCCAGTGATTTGCCAGAAAGACAAAAATTTTATGAGGAACTGACGAAAAATATGCTGCAAAAATGTGGACATTCTGGGAAAATCTGATCACTTGGGAGGAATGCTGAGGAAGCAGCCTGGAGTTTTTGTCAAAAGTGCTCAACCTTGGAATGATCCTCTCTGACAGGTTGCCATTTCTGGGCAACACATCAGCTCTCCTTAAAGTCACTTATTACCATTTTAGGAATAATCACTCCTATAAGCATCTAATTCCATCATAAGTTGTCTCACTGGTGAATTATGGTATGTATTCTTCACATTAGGAGTACTACAATACTTTCTTCTTGGGGCTTCCTAACACAAAGCTAAAATGTTTGCATTTGATACTGCACTCTTGAGTTTGATTCCTGGCTAGGAGCCCTGGCTACAACCTTATTACTCCAATCTTGAAATACCTGGACTGGCTTCCTATAGATTCACATACTGGGCTCAAGCTTCTTTTGCTAGTATTCCTAAGCCTACATGACATGGGCTGTTTCTATCTAAAAATAATTGTCTCTCTCCATTCTTCCACCCATTCCAGCAGTTCTGAGGGAGCCTATATTACATAAACAAAAATCCAAAAACGCGAATGACCTAAAGGTTGAAAATGCTCCCCCCACACCCCCACTAAATATATATACCAACTCCAAGATAGCACTACAGTGAGGAAAGGGCAAATATTCCAATCCTCACTGTACCGCAATCTCACAAAAAGTGGATCAAGATCTGGCATTTCTGACCTTTAGGTCGTTTGCTATTTTAAGCTTTCAGTGCTCTAATAGGAACCCGTTCTGAGGGCATGGCTAATAACATCTGGACTGAACAGTTTCACTTCCCAAATACTGCACTTTATATCTCCCTGAATTTAATAGCTATAGTGGCTTTACATGGTCTCTAAAATATTTTTTCCACAGTGCCCGTATTTCTTGAACTGTTATAATGTGTTATTTTATTTTAGTTATTTATATTTATTTTTAATTCCGGATTTTACTCGGTACTATCATGTTGCTTGTCTTAAATGAGACAGCCAGGCTCGTTCTTGAAGCAGTAATGAACAACGCTCATTGTTGTGCCACGGGATGTTTTTTCCCCCAGAAGGACTGATTGCTTGTATACAAGGGGCTTTCCCTTTCTCTGTGTTGGTGTGATTTTGGAGTCAGTGTATATATTCAATGGGGGTGCAAATGATGCAGGCCTACTACATATAGTGGTGGAGCAGAGGGTGCAGTGGGCTTGTCCCCCTGAAAACTTATTTTTCTTGTGATTTTTTTTTTTTTACTGCCAAATGTTGTTTGTATTCTTCGGGGTTTTGTACATTTATAATCACTCATGTGAGGTTACCGCAAATGAGCCATTATATGAGCCTGAGTTTATTTGTAATGTAGTATGCTTTGTTCTAAGTACAGTATTAAACATAATTTTTAGTTTGACTTTGACTCTAGTGATGACTTACCTAGAAGAACTGAATTTGCTTTGGAAATCACAAATGCATACACAGTCCAGAGGAAGCAGTATACATTTTTAAATAATCTACTTTCATGCTGTTATTGAGCTAATCACAGTTACAATTATTTATAACTTCACAGTAAGATAAAATATGATCCATTGGTGCACACATTTCCATAGGTTTGTGAGGCCCTGTTGTGCAAAGGGACAAAGCCTTTACTGAGTCCCAGATGACCCATGTTTGACTAGAGATAAGGCTCTAGAAAGAGCTGGAAAGGTGAGTTGGGGGAAGATGGGAGTGAATAGCCAACATTGACTCTCCTATCCTGGCTGGAGGGAGGCAGCTTAGCCTTACTGCAACAGCAGTATTAAGTGTTTGGCAAGCTCCATGCTGCAAGTTGCATACCACTTGGTCAGGAGGTTTTGCATGCCAGGAAGCATGCACGCTTCTCCTATAGGCAGCTTATGTGGAGCACAGTGCTGGCACAGGGTGATGGGCATTAAAGGCATACTCCCCTGCCATTGTTAGATACAGTACCAGTATCCTTCATCCCTTCACTGACACTAGACATGGGTCTGGCTGAGTCAGGGAAGGCTAAGGTGGGCTGGTGAAGCAGGTGAATGTGAAAATGAGCTAGTGGCAGTTGTTGGTCAGCTGTGAGGAGGTAAAGCAACACGACCATAAGTTTTAATCATAATGTCATTCATCGTGTCTCTACAGTGCTATTACTTTTCACTATAACAGCATAACTGTACATATGACAGGGTCTGCTTCTAATCATTTTTTCATTATTAGGGGGAAATCATACAACACTCATTTGTAATTTACTTAATCAAACTTCATTGCTCTTTCTTAATGGTGTAGTCTGGATATATCATTTAACCAGTCAAATCTCATTAAAGTTATCCCACTTTTCAGCATCTTTTAATTATTTTTATATATCCAGTACACACACACACACACACACACACACACACACACACACACACACACACACACACACACACACACACACACACACACACACACACACACACACAAACACATGATACCTTATGTAGCCTCTTCCTATATTCTTATTTTATTTGTTTACTATTGTTTATGCCTCTTTAGTTACACTGTGGTGCTTCCTACCTTTCTTCCAAATTCCTCAATCACTAAGTAGGGATCTCTGTATGTTTCATTGTCCAACAGCAAAATAATTCTGAATACTTCTCCAAAACCTCTCCCAGTCAGCCTTTTTCCTTAACTCTTAAACTATCCTTACCTATGTACTCTCTTTATCCAATAGTCTATAAACCATTGGTCAGATACATTACATTTCTTCCAATATCAATTTACAGCTCAGCCCTGAAGGCATCATCTTAATATATAACATATATTTCATATATAAGGTAACTTTTTATACATTCAAATTTCATGTTGTTGTTGTCTTTCGGCTTTTCTCGGTTAGGGGTCGCCACAGCGGAACTCCGTCCGCTAATGATTGGCAGTTGATTTTCACGAATGCCAAGGTGCCAGCTTGACGTTCAATCTTCAATGAAGGCGTGTCCATTTAAGCATGTCTTTCAAACACCCACTCAACCACTGGGAGATCATGCAGACTCCACACAGAAGGCACTCCCCGCACTGCAGCCGGGAATGTACCGTGCACAATTTACCATTCTATATCCTACCTCTGTTTTAACCCAAATGTCAAATCATTCATCTGCCAGAGTAACAAATAGGGGATGAAAGAACTTAATACCATTTATTTGATGATGGTTCTTTCTTAAGTGTATCACACATTAATGTCTTATTCAGTTAGTGAAGCACAGTTAGCATGACTGGCAGGCAAAATCATTTCACAGCGTTCATGTGTCACTCTCTATATTATTTTATTTATGTTATATGACTTTGTTTACTGGGAAAGTCTGACTGGGTACATTTCCCTTTTTTAGCATAGGACCAGTGAGAAATTCTCCAAGAAATAGTAGATGTACTATATAACAATGTTTAAACATGCTTTAGAGAAGGATGTAGTTCTTTATTATTTATTTTACATTTGTTTACAGGGAAAGTCCAACTGGACACATGTCCTTTTTCAGCGGAGACCTGGGAAGAAAAGCTCCACATAACATACAATGTAGACAAAATACATGATAATTATTAAAAATATAGGGTGCACACATTTAGAATACATCAAATAGAATATGAAATAGAAAGATACCCAGATAATTCCAATAGAAGTAGGAGCAATGGGTCTTATAAAAATAGTCTACAATCATATTTAGAGATGCTGCCAATACATGTAACTCCATACGAATTGCAGAAGAAGTCATTAATGGCACATTGCGGGTGCTGCAAGCAGCATTTTTGGCTGACATCAAAGAGTGAAACAATACTAATTTCATGAACTTTAATTGTACTTTGGCTTAGGAATGGGGTCCATTCCTGTTATGGTATTAGAAACCCAAAAGATTTGGAAAAATTAAAAAGGTAGAAAATACATGATGAATACATATAAACATAGCTAAAGAATATGCAAATTTTACAGTCTATTTAGGGTAGCTCAGTATATATACAGACAGCTAGTTCATCAGAATCCCATGATTCTTAGCAAGATTAATTAGTATTCCATTGTCCTAGGTTAATGTATACGTTAGTCTCTGAGTGGTTACTAGCTGCCAGTAAGTTGATAGTTTTGTTATTTGTACCACAATAATGGAAATTGTTAACATGAATTGAGCAGGAAATATCACACAATGTTATACATATTAATATGTTCTAGGATGTGTGATTGGTACACAGACCATCAGTAAGCAGGAAATGATCAAATATAGATGTAACACCATCAGTAAGCAGTAGAGAGTATCTGCAATTTGGGAGCTAAAATGATAGGGTATGCATGTATATATTCAAGCTGATATGTAAGCTGATAAGAGAACAATAAAACAGACATTTCTCATGGGTGGAGTACAGTAAACTCACTTCAGTACGACATATGTAGCCAGTTGTGAAGAATGGCTTCAGCAAGTAAGAAGAGGAAATTTTGAGTAGTTGCAAATTTTGATCTTGGAAATGTAGAACATTTGCAGACTTTAGTATGATTTAGATATATGTTGAGGTTGAACTAAAAAGTAAGGATGTTGTTTCTTTTTCTGATGGTGAAGGGAATTCTGTTCCATTGTTTAATTAAGCTTACTGAGTATAAGGAGTGCCTGTGTGAGCTGCTGTATTTAATCAAGCTATAGGTAATAATATACAATGGATGTAATCAATCTCTACATACTGTGATGGACTCCAAGGCTAAAACAATACTAATCATACAGCCTTAATAATGAAGGAATATGCTTGTGTTATTGGCAGGATCCAATACTTCTATTAAGCTACCTACATTCTGTAATAATATCCCAAAAATAATGAATTAACAACTACCAACAAACCTTACTGATAACTGCTCATTGCTTTGAGTATATATCCAGCTTTCACAATAGAGTCTACTTACTCTGCACTCTTTAATTTTTTAGCTATACTATGGGTAACTTTTAACTCAAGTTGTAATATTAAACTTAAAATTTATATTATATAGCAAGACATTTTCTGTAATTTGTTGCAACATGTAGTTAACGTAACCTTGCATTATAACATTTGTGATTTTCCCATGCTGGGCCAGTAACCAATGAGCCTGAATCCTCACCACTGACACTGGAGAGGGACAAGCTCTTGGAATACAAATGGATACACTCAGTATTTCCAAATGCAGACCTCTCTGCATCAAGCAAAATTTCTCTTAAGATCACACAAGAACACACTCATCCCTGGGTTTAGATTACTCTATATCTGTCTCCCTCCAGGTCCCCAATAAGACTCTCCACTGTTAGGGTTAGGTCCACAGCCAAGTGTCCAAGCCAAGTCCTCCAGAGCCCTCTATGTAAACCCAGTGCTTTGTGTCCTTGCCCCAAGTAGTTGACACACTATGAGATTTGATTCTTCACACACACACACACACACACACACACACACACACACACACACACACACACACACACACACACACACACACACACCTGGGGCTGGCAAAGATTTAACTGCTGTGTCCCCTTCTGCCCAGAGTATTAGGTAGTTATCACCATCACCAGACACTCCACAATTAGCTACTCTAAGGCCCTTAATAAAGGGTGTCCAATTATACCATGTAATATTGACACTAATACAAATGGTAGTAGTTGACTAAGATGGCTATGCCTTTAGAAGTGGCCCCCACAGTGCCACCAAATAAATATAAGCACTCTCAAAAGTTAAATACTTTCTAAAAGATCAGCCACAATAAAAGGTTTAAATATATTTAATAATAATAAAAAGGTAAAAAACACTGCAAGATGAAACAAAAGGTGAACATGACTGGAAAATCCTAAAAAGATTTATTGCCAAAGTTAAGCACTTTGCTTTATGGCTGAAAGCGCTTAACATTGGCAATAAATCTTTTTAGGATTTTCCAGTGGTGGTCACCTTTTGTTTCATCTTGCAGTATTTTTTTACCTTTTTATATTTATTTATTTTTGTTGCACTGAGGTTTGAGGCAATAGCTATAGCTTTGTTTTTCATGTTTAATAATAAAATAGCATGAAAATACTGAATCTATATTCACAGTAAACCACAGAGTTCAGATCAAAGGAAATATTGAAAAGAACATTGATGGACAGACTCAGACAAATAAACAAAAACAATATCTAAACTAACCTTCACTATATTTCTGACTGAGTCTAGGAGAATGACTATTTCCTAATACCTTACTTGGCAGAACAAGGCACAATGGAATATGTGAGCAGTCTTTCTAGTCAGGTTCCCAAAAACAGAATACTCCATTATCAGAGATTACTCCCTGTAACATTATATCTAAGATGGCTTGCGGAATGACGTCATCTGGTCACCTGACTCTAGGTTCTCAAAGTAATCCCCTTTGAAGGTGAGATAGGAATTTTACATAGATGGCTACAATACACATCTTAAATGTTTATGGTAGTGTATGGGGCTTCTCCTCTTTTTACTGAGCTAATAAACAAAGGCTTCTTCCAGACCCACCGTCTCTAGTCCTATTCAGCACTGTGGGGTGACATTTTAATGGTTTAACAGTTCTTTTATGTTTCCTTTATTTTTCTTAAAGTAAGTTAACTGGTTAACCTTTGCTGTCCCAGTATTCTCCATTAAAACACATGCATTTAAATCTGTTACAATAATACACATACATTTCCCTTCATTCCAGCAGGGTTCACTGTTGATACATTTTAACACAAGTAAACCTCACAAATACACTTTCAGCACAAGCATATGTACAAATCAGTTTGATATACAAATGACATATAATTATTTATAAAATTCCAGCTAGCTGTACTGGCACAAGTCATACATCCACTGCCCTACTTCTCCTGGCATGGCTGGCAGTACTTCCTGTAGTCACACCTCTCCCCACTTTGAAGAGTCAAAATAGTTTTTCAAATAACCCTTGACAAATATGGCTTGAGAGGAATAAGCCTGCCTGGGAATATGTTATCCCATTCCCTGTCTTGAAAGCCCATCTGCATCAGCATCCTCCCTGGATTGAAGCTTACCACTGAGATATACAACTCGATGTCCTTCTCCTGCTGAGAAAACATGGCTGAGTAGAACCCCCACCCCGTGGTTTGAAGCATCCACTTGTACAAAAACAGTTTTTGCTGTAATCCAGACTAACACAGGGGGTCCTCCCAAAGCCCTTTTAAGCTTTTGGAATCCCTGCTTGCATGCTAGGGTCCACACAACCTTATCTCCCTCAGACTTCTCCTGCTACCCACTGCAAATACTCAGCACCAGGGCCTCCCTATCATTGTAAGGTTTTAGCGTGTTAACATGGTACAATTTGTGCACTTGCCTCCTGCCTAGCAGTTCTACCATGTAGTTAACATCACTGACCTTCCTTACCACTTTGAAGGGTCCCTCCCAAGCTGCCTGCAACTTATTGTTTCTGACAGGAATGAGAACCATCACCTGCTGCCTCACAGCATAATCTCTTGCTCATGCTTTCCTGTCATACCAGACCTTTTTCTGCTGTTGGGCTCCTGCCAAGTTCTCCTGGGCCAATCCCATGAACTCCCTAGGTTTTGTCCTGAGGTTTAGGACATATGCCACAACAGATTCCTTGTGGGATTCACACTCACTCTCGCACTCATCACAAATCAAATTTAAGGGCCCCCCTCACCCTATGCCCATACAGCAACTCAAAGGGTGAAAATCCTCTGGATTTCTGGGGCACCTCCCTGTATGCAAACAATAGATGGGGCAAATATTTGTCCCACTCTTTCTTAAGTTGGTCTGGAAATGCCTGCAGCATGGTCTTTAGCATAGAGTTTAACCTCTTTAGATGCTTCACCTCACAGCACTCCCACAGACAAGCCAGCAGGTCTGATATGAAATTGGCACCTCTGTCAGTCAGTATTTCTTTTGGGAAACCTACCTTGCTGAAAATCTTTAGCAATGCATTTGCCACCTTCTCTGCCTTGACGGAGGACAGAGCCACTGCCTCAGGGTATCTAGGAGCATAATCTATTACCACTAGAATATACTTCTTCCCTGTGGAACTTTGTCATATTCAAAGGCTCCACAATATCTATAGCTACCCCCTGAAATGCTCCTCAGGCAAAGGCATCAAAGGAGCTTTGACCTTGTCTCCTGCCTTGCCTACTTTCTGGCTTTGTTCATAGGTCCTGCAGTACCTGGTTACATCCCTGGCAATCCCAGGCCAATAAAAATTCTGCATAATACATCTCTTGGTGTGCTTTATGCCCATATGGTCTGCAAAGGGAATGACATGGACTATGGCTAGAAGTGACAGATGGTAGGCTCTGGGCACTACCAACTGCTATATTACTACCCCTCCCTCAGGGGTTCACTCTCTACACAGTAACCATTTGTTCCAGTATACAGACTCCCCTTTTCCTTGTGAATTAGGTGCCTCCCTAGCTACCTCTTTCAAGAGAGCTGATCCTGTCTCAACTTTATCTTTGTGACTTTTCCCAGCCCCCCTTCCACATGAAGTCTGGTATCTTCTGAAAGTGGTGTCTCACTGTCAGACTGGGTACTACCACTCACCTCTGTCCTTGCAGTCATCCTGCCCAAGGGAGCATCAGTACCTACCAGCAGCTGTGGCTCATCTTCAGGCTCACTGCTACAGGGTAGCAAACACACCTACTTGCTTGCTTCCTTTTCTACCCTCCCAGTCAATGTGAACCCTGGTACAAAGGCATGTGGAATGGGATCCCTCCTAAAGCTCGGACTGGAGTGGACTGCCCAAGCAAGTACTTTTCCTCTTTCACTACTGCATGCTTGGTTATGTCAGAGGCTGTGTCTCTTATAGCAGTGGCCTGTTTCCCATTTACTAAGATAGGATATAACATCTTGTGGTAGTTTGGTATCCTTGTTGTCTCCAGACAACTTACTGCTGGCATTCTGTCATTCCCACTTACTGGCTCCCCCACCTTGCCTCCATGGACATCTATATGCTTCTTTGCCCCACTGGTTACATTTAAAATATTTAACCCTTGATTCTGGCTGTGTACCTGAATTAGTGGCTTCCCCTGTTACTGGCGGACTCTCTTGGGGTAGTTTAGGCTGCCCACCATGGGTTCCCTTATATCCATGTGCAGGACTGGGTATCCTTTTCCTGTGCAGTGATGCACTGCTTGCTAAGTAAAGATCCTCTCTTTTCCTCAGCTTATCTGCAGAGCTGCATTCCCTATCTGCTACCCAGATTCTCATGTCCTCAGGTATCTGCCACCCAGATTCTCATGTCCTCAGGTAAAGTGCCAAGGACTTGTTCCCTCACCAAAAGGTCTGCCAGTCCTTGAAAAGTGGTGACCTGACACCCACTCACTCATCTATGAAAATAAGTGCTTAACTCCACATTATAATTACACACACTTTCATCTGCCTTGAGTCTATGCTCACAAAAATATTTTTTTTCTGTAAGCTTCAGGTGTTAACGTAAAATATTCCAATAAACATTTTTTAATTGTAGCATAGTTTAAGCAATGAGTATCAGACAATTTAGAAACAGCAGTTACAGCTTTACCATGTAGTTAGTGGGTCAGGAACTGTGCCCAGAGCCCTTGGTCAACATTACAGTGTTTACATTCCCTTTCAAATATATGAATAAAACTATCAAAATTATAACCCTCTGTAAATTGTGGCAGACATTTATTGACCTTTATTGCTTCTGGGGTTTGGTTATTCCCTTCCCCATTACATCCATGACCCTGGTGAAGAGTCAGCATCTCCCACTCATGTTGACGCAGCCTTTCCTTTTCTTCAGTCTCCAAATGCCACAGGCTCTCTGATTCTAGTTCCAAACATTAGGCCTCCAGTTCAAGTCTCTTTATCTCCAGACAGATGTTTAAGTCTTCTGAGGAAGAGTTAAAATTTCCTTTTTCTGAGAGTTACACATCCCCAGTGCCAGACTGGTTATCTTCCTGGTTGCTGGTCTGTGCTGCAGCTGTGATTAAGGCTGCAATCATTTCCCCTTTAGTCACGTTGGCATGCACCAGTCCTTTAGCTTGGCATATCTTACCCAACTGGTTCCTTGTCAGCTTGCCATAATCCTGGGCTAACATCTTTGCCTACTCTCCTGACTAACTAAGATAACAAAAAGTAAATAAATAAAACTATTGTGACATAAAACTCTGAATGTCTTCTTTGTGGCTGCTTGAGGGTACACCTTTTTTAGTGACAACTGCTTACAGGCTATAGGAGTTCATGACTGTTCTCCAATATGGCAGCATGTGATGGTCCCACCACTGCCAACCAGCATGTGACATCCCCATGCTGGGCCAGTAATCCAGAAGCCTGAATCCTCACCACAGACACTGGAGATGGATGTGCACTTGGAATATAGATGGATACACTCAGTATTTTCAGATGCAGACCTCTCTGCATCAAGCACAATTTCCCTTAAGAGCACAAAGGGAACACACTCAGCCCAGGGTCTGGATTTCTCTACATCTGTCTTCTTCCAGATCCCCAATATAAGACTACCCACTGGTACAGCTGTAGGGTTAGGTTCTCAACTGAGTGTCCAAGCCAAGTGCTCCAGCACCATCTCTGTGAACCCGATGCTTTGTGTCCCTGCCCCAAGTAGCTGACACACACATGCACACCCACTATGAGATTTGATTCTTCTCACACACACACACACACACACACACACACACACACACACACATACATGCACACACACACGCACACACACACACACACACACACACACACACACACGCATATGCACCTGGGAAAGGCTGGCACAGATTTACCTGCTGTGTCCACTTGTGCCCAGAGGATAAGGTAGTTATCACCACTACCAGACACTATACAATCAGCTACTCTAAGGCCCTTAACAAAGGGTGCCCAATTAGGGTCTATATCATAACATTGAAGTCTCAAAACTTCGAATGTCAAAATATCAAACCCAAAACCTTGAAGACTGACAACAGTGAAGCCGTGGAACGTCAAATTCTTTCCCAGGGAAAGAATTTGGTGGACTTTTTCCACGGCTTCGCTATTTTTGCCACTGTGGTACGATCTCGGAGTTAGTATATTTAAGTAGGGGGATGTGGGGGCTGAAGCCCCCCACATTAGAAATAGTTTGTAGTGTTTGTGTGTTAGAGTAGCGATCACAGTGGTAAAGCATACCCCGTCATGTAAATACTTTGGTTAATGTACATATCGTGGTTATCGTTGTTTGTTATCGCATTTAACATTTACTTTCACTTGTTCTTGTTTGTCTTTTGGCTTTTCCTGGTTAGGGGTCGCCACAGCGGAACTCTAGTCCGCTAATGATTGGCAGTAGATTTTCACGAAAGTCGAGGTGCCCGCTCGACGTTCAACCTTCAACGAAGGCACGCCCATTTACGCATGTCTTTCGAATGCCCACCCAACCACGGGGAGGACATGCAGACTCCACACAGAAGGCACTCTCTGCACTCCAGCCGAGAATCGAATGGGAGCACCTCTTGCTTTGAGGCAACAATGCTACCGCTTGACCACCGCGGATTTACTTTCAGTTGTACACTTTACAATACTTCACAGACATGTTTGCAGCTTAGTGTGATTTGGTGGCTGGATGGTGTTGTGACGATTACACAGGTATGGTTTTTGTTTGCTAACTTTGTTAGTTCAGGTGGTACAGGTGTGCAGATGACCGACTGTTGCTATTTGGAGTTTCCGTTTTCTATGTTCTCAGCTTTCGGAGATTTCAGATTTCGAGATTACAAGTTCAATGTTATTGTCTTCGATGTTTTAACATTTCGATCTTGCGATATAAACCCGCCCAATTATACTATGTAATATTAGACATTTGTATTAGTATTAATATTTTCAGAATTAAAATAATCAGTTTTGCTAGCACACATCTACATAATTGAATAATATCCCTCTTATCTATTAGTGGTTTGCATGTATAATATGTAAATACAATTGCTTACACAGTACATAGTTTAGATTTTAGTCCCTCACATCAATGTGCACAGCAAACATCTCAGTAACTTGTAGTTTAATGTATATACTACTGCTATCCCAGTCTCTACTTTCAGGTGGAACCTTTAAGTCTAACCAGCTATCTTGTTCCAGTGGATTGCATGCATCATCAGATGTCTCTTCTCTCTCAAATCAGACCTTACTTCACATTCATTTTCTGTTTTACTTATACCAACAGTATGTCTCGGTCTAACAGTCTCCTTATTTTTGTGTTTTAACGATAACTTGGTCAGTCTTAGTGGTACTGCTTTTACTTTACAAATGATTCATCCAAACTGTCCATAGCTAATGCCTTACCACTCCAAAACACTTGCAAAGTGGAAGAGAATAACAATTTTTCTACACTTATATTGTTTAAATACTTCCACAAATTGTACAAAATTTCAGCATTCCCTTGAAATAGAAACATTTAACAAATGCAGACTGCTAGCCATTGAAAATTTATACTTGGCTGCACACATTACACAGTACCTATCCCTTTTCATAACATATCAAAAACTCTTGTTAGGACCAGTCTAGGTTTCCTGTCCATAACTTTTGAGTCTGATGGTATCAAATGTTTAATGCATATTATCCCTACTGAATTTTTTCCAAATCCAGTCCACTCTATCATCTTGATTTTCATACATTCTCCCAATCCATACTCTGTTCACACTCTTAAACATCAGGTACTTTCATATTTCACGTTCATGCATTGTACTCCATTACTTTGTTTGGGTCTATATTATGTGATCAAAGAATCTCTTCTTCAAACACATAATCGACACATATACAGCGAATGCTGTAAACTGCGAATAGCCATGTTCTCAAATTTTTTCCTCGGGGAAAAATTCAGTTGGCCTTTATCGGGAATTGCCCTTTTCTTCAATGTAGAGCGATCTCGGAGTTGGTATATTTAGTTGGGTGTGTGTGGGGGCTATGCCTCCCACATAATTAGTGTTTTAAAGTTTGTTTTTTATTTTATGGCCACATGAATCCCCCCCCCGAGGAAAAATTCGAGGACGTGTCCATTTGCGGTTTACAGCGTTCACTGTATATGTGTCGATTATTATGTGTTCGAAGAAGAGACTCTTCAGTTACATAATATAGACTCATTTATTTTACTACCTCAACTGTCTTATCTCTGTTAGTTTCCAGCAATATAGTCACCTGTTAGATAGCTGACAGTGAAACTGGAAACTAAAACTGTCATGGGGAAATGGCCAAACTGCATTTATCACAGGGTATATTATCAAGTCATCTCTGTTCCAAAGTGTGTACTTGCTGTGTTTAACTCCATTCCTATGAACTGCAACATTTGAATTATTTAACTATTAACATTCTTTCATCAGCTTGTGATCTTTGTTCAGATATTTTCCCTGTGTATGTATAAGTTCACCCCTGCACGAACTGAAGTTGAGAAACATGAGCATTTTGCTTCCCTGGTAGCCACTTCTTTTCACCAAAGAAACAGACTTTAAAATTCAGCACAAGACTTAGAAGTTTCTCCTTTTATGTGACTTCATTAACTGTAATCTAAGATGCTAACTGTGTGTATACAACTTAATTTTCATCCCCCAACTATCTTTATGGACATGAAACCACAATATCATAGAAGAAGCCACAATAGATACCACCAGTGATGATTTAGAAAATCTCTCACCATGAAGTAGGCGGACCGCTGCATTAATATCAATGTTCTTATGAAAATTAATCTCAGAGTTGGTATAGTTAGTTAGGAGGGACGTGGGGAGTGCAGCCCCTCACATCGGGGGGTGGGTGGCTTTGGTTTAGCTAGATTTATTTCTGTTGGGTTGCTGGGCAAGTATTTGTTTGCCCTTTAAGTATTCAGAAAATCCCGGAAGTGAATTTCACTGAATACGTGTCGACGTAGTGGTGTAAAGGTTTTTCAGCATCGTAATATAAACCTGTTCTGCCTCTTTTTGTGAATACTATAATGACACTGCATTCTTCAAGTATTCTGGAATTTTCTCATTGTTCTAAATTTGGAGAAGTCTCTGGTGCACCTTCAGTAGCAGTTCCTCATCTCCAGTTTTACATGCTTCAGAGAGTATAACAGCTGTTTTTGCCCAGCTTGATGGAACACCTTATTTCTTCCATTTTAAGGTGATAACCAATTGATTCTGTTATAATGTGTTGTGGAACAGCTTTGATAATAGTGCCTGATAGGAAGGACTCACAGTTTAGGAGTTGCTTAAAAACTTTCTTCCCTCTAGACTGAATGGTTCAATCTACCTTTACGATTCTCAGGCCATCACAATGATGACCAAGAAGAGGACAGTGGCAGGTTGGAGCATAAGCTGCTTTGGTTGTTAGACAGAAATTCCACATCTTGTTTGTCAATGCAGAAGTGCTTTTCCTTATTTTTCTCTTGTGACCATTTATTTCTGATGTCTAAGGTTAGTCTTTTGCTTTTGATATGCACTGTTACACTTTGATTTGCTCCCATATGTAGTAATCTCTTTATACGCAGTTCAGCTTTTGCTATGTTTCACTATCACTCTTATCAAACCAGTCCTGCTGATGTCAACTTTGTGCGGCGCATATCATTATCAGTTACTGATCTAGTACTGCTGATGTCAACTGTGTGCGGCGCATATCATTATCATCATCAGTTACTGACCTAGTACTGCTGATGTCAACTCTGTGCGGTGCATATCATTATCATCATCAGTTACTGACCTAGTACTGCTGATGTCAACTCTGTGCGGCGCATATCATTATCATCATCAGTTACTGACCTAGTACTGCTGATGTCAACTCTGTGCGGTGCATATCATTATCATCATCAGTTACTGACCTAGTACTGCTGATGTCAACTCTGTGCGACGCATATCATTATCATCATCAGTTACTGACCTAGTACTGCTGATGTCAACTCTGTGCGGCGCATATCATTATCATCATCAGTTACTGACCTAGTACTGCTGATGTCAACTCTGTGCGGCGCATATCATTATCATCATCAATTACTGACCTAGTACTGCTGATGTCAACTCTGTGCGGTGCATATCATTATCATCATCAGTTACTGACCTAGTACTGCTGATGTCAACTCTGTGCGGCACATATCATTATCATCATCAGTTACTGACCTAGTACTGCTGATGTCAACTCTGTGCGGCGCATATCATTATCATCATCAGTTACTGACCTAGTACTGCTGATGTCAACTCTGTGCGGTGCATATCATTATCATCATCAGTTACTGACCTAGTACTGCTGATGTCAACTCTGTGTGGCACATATCATTATCATCATCAGTTACTGACCTAGTACTGCTGATGTCAACTCTGTGCGGCGCATATCATTATCATCATCAGTTACTGACCTAGTACTGCTGATGTCAACTCTGTGTGGTGCATATCATTATCATCATCAGTTACTGACCTAGTACTGCTGATGTCAACTCTGTGCGGTGCATATCATTATCATCATCAGTTACTGACCTAGTACTGCTGATGTCAACTCTGTGCGGCGCATATCATTATCATCATCAGTTACTGACCTAGTACTGCTGATGTCAACTCTGTCCGGTGCATATCATTATCATCATCAGTTACTGACCTAGTACTGCTGATGTCAACTCTGAGCGGTGCATATCATTATCATCTTCAGTTACTGACCTAGTAGATTATTCTTGCTTGGAGCTGTTGAGGGAAGTTGTCTTAAACCAGTAGATCTTTAGGGGATTTGCTTTAGATTTACTTAGTGCAAGTTTTGACTGCTTTCAGAGTGTCTGTTCAAGCTAAATGTTTGTGATAAGTCTGAAATGATATCTTTCCAGTATTTTTAGCTCCTTTCATAAGCTCTCTACCACAAATTCTATTTAGGATGTAATCAAGGAGGTGCCATTGTTTTGACTGAAGGTGTCTCCAAGTAGTGCAGAATTTGCTGATCTTGCTGAGTTTGAGATGATCAGGGATTTCTCTCTATAGTTATTTAATAAACAAATGCCAGCTGAATTTCTTGTACAACCTTTTTCTTCTGAATGACCCCATTCCAGGATCTGAAACATATCCAGCCTTAGCACTAGGATTTACAAGAAAAAAAATGCTGTCTATCTTTGTGGTGTTGGCATTTCAGTAAGACTGATATAGAGGTATTCTTTGACTTTCTCATTAGCATGGTCTGCCAGGACATATTTGTTTTCAATAGTGACACTGACAGGGATTGAAGTAGATGGCCTCAGGAAGCTGAGTATAACAGAATAAGAACTGCTTGAAGTCTGAAAGCCAAAGTAAGTTTCCAGTCTTGCGGAATATTTGTATGAGAAGTCACTGTGGACTGACCAATGGAGTTTCCCATTTGGAAAACAAATTTTGCTCTGTATTCTCTTCTTCTGCTGCATTAGTTTATTTCGATTAGAACCAATGCCTTTTTCTACCAGGCAAAAAATTATGTTTGATAGCTGTTATCACAGAACTGATCCTACAGACTTGACCTAAACTTTTCTGGTGGTGGTCATGATTAAATAAGGTAACTCGTGTGTAAAGTGTAGGTGTGCATGTCTTTAACACACTTTTTTACTAAATGTCCCATAACCATGCTAAACAACACCTTTTTTGCTGTAATGATTAATTGGGGAACAAGTGTAAGGAAACATTTTCCTCTTAAACTAATTAACAGCTTTTTCTGCTCCTGCAGACATTTCACAATTAACATTTTGTTTTCCAATTAATTTGTAAGGTCTTGGCATTGCTAGAGAATACACAAACACAAAATATGTGAAATTATTTTTTCCCTTTGTTTGGGGGGGGGGGCATCCTTAAAACTAAACTGCATATATTTAACCGTTTTCTTCTCATAAAGATACAGTAGGCCAGATTCATTAATCCCTGCACTGTGTATACAATCTATTCAAGAACACCCCTACCTCATTTTGTTGTGCCTTCTAGTCACTCAAAAAGATTATACAAAGTATATATGTAGTGTATACTTTGTGGTAACCTTTATGAGTCTGCCTCAGTATTTAAGGCTGCAAGAAAATCATTAGTAAAACTTAAATTAGAAACAAGATGGTGTGAGTTATGCTTGTGTTGTCTGTTCAGTCAGGTGTACACTTAGTGGAGGCGTTAATGAATCCCAGGGATGTTGTTCTATACTTTGTTGATTTTGCTAGCTATTGATATCTACTTGCAGTAGTCACGACAGAAAGCATAAATAAGTGCTTAAAAAATAAGAACAACAGAGGCATGACACATGAGTCAGCATTAGATTTTATTGTATACAAGGTTTAATCGGTGTGTAGGCTATTGCATGACATTTCAGTGCACTACCTCACTAAAAATAGTACTCTTTTAGCTAGATATATATAGACCACTAATTTGCTTAATGGATTTATTTTAGATTTGTTTACCAGGAAAAATGTCTTAATACAAAAATGCTTTTTCTTTATAAGAAAGTGTGTAGTAGCATAACCTTCACTTTAAATGGGACAGGAATAAAATGACACGAATGAAATAATAATAATTAAAAAAAATAATATTTCCAAAGTGGTTCATGCATGTCTGTGTGTCTGAACTTAGAACAACAAGTTAGCTGCAACTAGTCAGATTCAGAAAAAACAAAACAAACAAATACGACATCATGTTTTTGTTTTTCTGTGTTGAAATATTAGAATTCATTTTTGGCAGACATTAAATGTGTCGCACCTTATTATACATTCAAAACTACCCAAGACTAGACTAAAACAGAGCCCACTTTACAGAAGTACATTCTGTCTAGTCATTGTTAGATGGTGCTATGAAATATAGACTGCATCTTTTAAGAACCACCTCATAAATGGCAGGGGTCAGTGTAGGTTTTGGTAAACCGTTAACTTTGTTACAAACTACATGGCAGCACAGCATAAACAATGTTAACACTTCAGCATCTCACACCCAGCTACTCAACAGATCTGGGTTTACAGTGCATTATGGTGCAGGCTTATTTTTAAATGGGCAGTGCCAGACATTTTGGACTGCTCAGTGGCATAGCGGATAGCATTATCATCTCACAGTAAAAGGTTCTTCAGTTTGATTCTCAGCTGGGGTGCCTTCTGTGCGGTGTCTGCATGTCCTCCCTGCACTCATGTGGGTTTCCTCTGGGTACTCTGGTTTCCTCCCACATTACGAAGACATGCTTACTTTGGAGCATTTCTCCTCGGGCCTCTGCTGAAAATTGGTTTGTTCCAAGTCTGGCTTTCCCAGTAAGCAAATGTTAAATAAAATAAATAAATAAAATTTGTATTAAAAGGAAAATAATAATATATACATATGCACAAGAAGTATACACATATTTTAATAGCTTCACTCTGCATTATAATATATCCTCACCCTTTTAAAAAGAAAAATGACATTTTTTATGCAAGAAGGAAGACACAGGCACATATTTGTGTTGCACATTCAACACTTTGGAATGAGCCCATGGAAAAGACAATGGAAAAGAAAACATTAAAAATGATTAATAAAATAATATACAAAGTTTTGCAAATCGTACAGTTATAAAATTTGAATGTCCTAGTGACTGCATTCGTGACTGGCAATGTTGAGGAACATGAATACTTCTGTTCGATATTCACTCACCATCTGTGGCTGCAACCAAAAAGAACTTTGAGAGATATTGTCATGCATGCATCAGAACCTTTATGGTCACTAAGCAAAACGGAATCTTCTGGATCACAAAGACTGGACAGCACCTGGTCTGCCATCATGAACAACAAATTTGGACTTTTACCCTTGTCGCAAATAATCTATTGAGTTAACTTAGTCTCTAGGACAGGAATGACTTTGCTGAACATTGATCCAGTTATCCTTACCAACATTTAACTCAACTGGTTTATTGGAACACTACATTCTACACCTTTAGGACCCCTCTTTTTCTTTGTGATAACTGCAGTTGAGCAAGTTGTAGGACAGGTAGTGGTCATGCAGAACGGTGGTGGTTATAAAACATTTTATATGAAACCTAAGATTTTTGATCATTGCTCTTTATCTTATAGTACAATATCACTCTTGGTTCAAGTTTTAATGTAACACTGGCACATCAGTTTGCATTTGTCTTCCAAACATCAGCTGTGAGGGGTTTGTGGAGTAGCTAAATATGCCATTAGACCTTATGTGGATCATTTTGTCTTAAGAGCTTTTTGGCAGTTTACACTGATGTTTCATTTAAAAGGAAATACTAGTATACATGTATATGCATAATTTATATATATATATATATATATATATATATATATATGTCTTTAAGCAGGCTGAATCTAGTTTTCACTACAGGCATTATCTCAGAACCTATGCAGTTCCAACCTTCTATTTGTTAACCTACTTTATCATTGTATGTAATGATCCTACCTGTAAATGTTTATTGCGTACCTGACATTTACTCTGCTGGAAAATAAAATGTTATACGAGAATAGGCCTAAATCTGAATACACATTACACATAAAGTAAGGGTACACATCATAAAATCAGCATGAAGAAATTCAGGAACTACAATGCTGCGATATTCCTGGTGTGTTTGTTTCTTTTTATTAAAGTCAGGTGGCACACTGGTCGGACAGTGGAACATCATTGCTGCTTCACAGATCTTTGTTACCCTGTGTAGTTGCTAACCAAACTGTCTTCTGTGCAAAACTGGCATATCCTCCTTATGTCAACATGCTGCATACTGCAGTTTCTTCCGACATCCGAAAGACATACTGTAGGCGAACATGTGATCCTCCAAACTGTGCTATGTGTGTATGCCTTACGAGAGTCTGAATGTTAGTGTGTTTTTATTCCTCAATGGACTGGTGTCTTATCCTGGCTTAGTTTCCTGCTTTGTGACCAGTGGGTGCTGTAATAGGTACTAACTGTTCTGTAACCCTGAAGTGCATAAAAAAGGTAAGTAAAGAATCAATGGATTAAGACCTAAGTTTTGAAACATTTTCTGTATATCTGCATTCATATTGTCTATTGTTGTAATAGGCTGGTTACATATATTGTCCTGTCATGTGAAACAGTAAGATGATTTTTACATTTTTTACATATTTATCTTGTGAAACACACCACCCTAGAACGTTCTGTAAAAGAATACTTGGGTCAGTGGGAATGGATGCCCGTAACATAACATTCACAATATCCTCGTTACAGATTTCTTCTAGACGTTGGTAATTAGTCAAGATGACACCATTACAATTGTTACAGTGGTGAAACAAACAGCCTGTATCATGTATCCTGCTGGGACTAAAGAGTGCAGTTAAGCTATCACTGCTAATATTAATGGCAGAGTGGTACACTGGGATGGGGGAATCTATTCTCACCATGATTTAGTGTAGAGTGCATGGTGGGCAGCTGGAAAACTGATATAGCAAGGATTGAACCTGTGAATTTTCATGGAGGAAATCAAGGGATAACGTAATCTATCCTACAACAGAGAAAGAAGAAAGACAGTAACAGTGCCCTGAGAAAGGTCAACAAGATCCTTGTTATATCGCAGGGCATACAAATCAGTCCAGACAGACGGAAAATACTATCCTCATATTAGCATGGTGCCTTAAGCCCTTTCTGAACTATTATGTCACATCATACATATTAAGACTAGTACACTGCAGGGGTGTTTAAACAATCGCACAGTTTCAGTTCTTAGGTGATTCAACAGATTTTTAACTTTAGCACTTGTTATGATGTAGTGTTAGTTGGTAATTGTATAAGTGTATAAATATATATATATATATATATATATATATATATATATATATATATATATACACACACACACACACACACACACACACACACACACACACACACACACACACACACACACACACACACACATATATGGACGGGGTGGATTGGTTCTTATGGATTGTGAGGAATATTTAACTAGAATTAACAAAATTTTAAGTACTGATACCGACAGGGAAGTTAGCAAAAAATGAACTGAATAATGCTTACTGTAGGATAAACACTTATTTGACTGATTTGTTCATAGAAGCACATCTAGACACCAGTGCTTTAAATTACCTAACAATGGTCCACCCAAGAACACCAAAAATGTTTGGTGTACCCAAAATCCATAAGAATGCAATCGACACCCCCTATGCGAGCATTAGTAGATGCTTGCCAGTCCGCTACCTATGCTTGTGCCAAAATGGTTGATTCCAGCCTTAAAAAATACGTTAAACAGGAATTGCACATTAGTCGTGATTCCTGGTCATTCTTGGATGGAATTAATAGACTTATGTTCAATAAAGACAACAACTTTTTGACTGTGGATGTAAGTGATTTATATAGCTCAATCCCACATGAAGATGGAATAGAATTTGTACTAGCCTGGATATGCAGTTTAGGGGCCACGGAAAATGAACTTAGAACTGTAGTGGAATTGTTAACTATCATTTTGTACAATTATGTGTCCTTTGACCACAAAATTTACCTTCAACTGATAGGTGTGGCAATGGGCTCACCATGTGGTGCTAGTTTTGCAAACATGGTGATGTCCCATTGGGAACACACCTATATTTTTTTCAAATATTGATGTGATGCAATATGTGGTATATTATACGCGTTTCTTGAATGCCATCTTCATTGTACTTAATGGTAATGAAACTGTAGTGAAGTCCATTGTTGATACAATGAATAACAGTTCTAACTTCTTAAAATTTACATCTAATTTCATTGAAGGCAGTATATCTTATCTAGATGTTTTAATAAAAAAAGACAACAAATATAACATTTATACATCAAAAATACATCGTAAAATTACTTATTGTAATTCATTCTTACACTACACAAGTGCACATCCCTTTTCCACTAAAATATCAGTGGTTAAGGGACAGTTAGTTCAAGCAGCCAGAATGATTTCTACGATCCAAGACTTTTATGTCAAATGTAATTTGTTAACTGAAATGTTTGTACAAAGGGGTTACCCTATACAACATAGAAATAAAATGGAAAACAATAGTAATGTAAATATTGAAAATGTGGTACTAACGTACGATAGTGATGAATTAAGTAGAGCCAACTGTACATCAACTCAGAAAATATTTGAACAATACAACACTAGTTTTATATTGACTTTTAGTGTAGATGCAGTAGCGATTAAGAAAATTATTTATAAAAATTGGAACATTTTGAAAAATGAATCTGATATTGTTCAGAAAATAGGTGTTATACCAACTTTCACATTAAGGAAAGGTAGGAACTTGAAAAATCTAGTAGAGACCCCATTAGTTAGAACTACTAGAACACCAGGAATGTTTAAATGTGAAAGTTGTAATTATTGTGGAACTGTAGCAACAGGCCAGTATTTTACTGTTAACAATTATAGGTATTTAATTAAGGGTAGGTACAATTGTAGTAGTAAAATGGTAGTATATCTTGCACAGTGCGTTCTCTGCCCTACCTTTATATCGGAAAACCGACTGAAAATTTAAAGAAAGAATTTGTTAACATTTGTATACAATTAGGAAGGGAAGGACAGAGAACGCACTGGCTAGACACATTTCTATAGTACCACACAACAGGTTTAAGTTCTTGATTATTGATCAAGTAAAACAAGATGATAATAATGGACCTGCTTCACTATTTTTGGCACAATTGGAGGAGTTATGGCAACTCCGTTTGAATGCCCATCAACATCCAGGTTTAAACAAAGCTTGCACTATTTTGCCATATTTGCAGTTAAAAAGTATGTGGAGGTAAAATGTTTTACTTTAACCGTAGTCATGTGGTGTGAATTTCTAAGTTTATCAAATTATTATTCTTGTTTTTATATGATACAATCTTAACAGTTTTTAAAAAAAAAATGATGGTGATGGTTAAAAATGATATAGTTGGGTATTGCAACTTAATAGTATTTTTATGAATACTTTCATTTATACAAGTTAGGTACTTGCTTTAATGTGATAGCTACTTGTACAATGTAAGCAAAATAGTTATTTAAAATATTTTGATAGTAGGACGAATTCGGTATTGTTGAGGGAGAATTACTTTATATATTTTACATATTTATATATATTGTTAACAGTATTTATTTTGTGACAGTGGTCTTTAAATTTAAATAGACAACATAATTAAATATAATTATGTTTAGACGTCATGTGATTAATTTATTTAACATTTAAATATCACTTTGTTACAAGTTGGAATTGCCTGAGGAAGTCTAGCCATTGAGCTAGATGAAAAGCGCTTTGTAATATTATCTTTGTCGTTTTATTAAAGGTTTGAGAGTTTTCTACACTTGGTTGCCATTTTTCGCAGTTTGTATGTATGTATATGTGTGTATATATATATATATATATATATATATATATATATATATATATATATACACACACACACATATATATATATATAATATATATATATATATATATATATACATATACACATATATGTATGTATATATATTGTGTATATATATATATATATATATATATATATATACACACAGATATATGTGTGTGTTTATATCTGTGTGGTTTGCTGCTAACTGGTGGAACGCACTGATTGTTGAAAAAACAAAAAAGCTGCTGCAGCTGATTAAAACACAGCTGAGCACATGTACCAACTTTTTTTCAGTGCGAGATTGTAGTACAGAGGGGATATGGGAATTTACACATTCTGAACTGTACTACAATCTTGGACTTGTTATATATGATTATCAGGGGGTGTGGGTGGTGCAGGTGGTTTGTTGAATTTTTTTTTTTTGGTTGTGTTTGATCATATGCTATTCGATATTCTTAATTTTCGAAGTGTCATACAAACATATATATTTATATATCTATATCTATCTATATATACATGTGTGTGTCTGTCTGTGTCATTCATTATCTTGCAGTTGGTTTGGGTGAATTCCAGTTTACAGCATTACACTGAAGATTATTTTTTCAGTTGCTGAATGCGTTTGGCTCTGTGCATCTTGCTGGATCTTAACAGTGTAAGTGAATGGTACATCTTCTCTACTTACACTGATCATTTGCAGAGAGGGTAAGGGAATGTCTCCTTTTCTTAACAGTGTAAGTGAATGGTACATCTTCTCTACTTACACTGATCATTTGCAGAGAGGGTAAGGGAATGTCTCCTTTTCTTAACAGTGTAAGTGAATGGTGCATCTTCTCTACTTACACTGATCATTTGCAGAGAGGGTAAGGGAATGTCTCCTTTTCTTAACAGTGTAAGTGAATGGTGCATCTTCTCCACTTACACTGATCATTTGCAGAGAGGGTAAGGGAATGTCTCCTTTTCTTAACAGTGTAAGTGAATGGTGCATCTTCTCTACTTACACTGATCATTTGCAGAGAGGGTAAGGGAATGTCTCCTTTTCTTAACAGTGTAAGTGAATGGTACATCTTCTCTACTTACACTGATCATTTGCAGAGAGGGTAAGGGAATGTCTCCTTTTCTTAACAGTGTAAGTGAATGGTGCATCTTCTCCACTTACACTGATCATTTGCAGAGAGGGTAAGGGAATGTCTCCTTTTCTTAACAGTGTAAGTGAATGGTGCATCTTCTCTACTTACACTGATCATTTGCAGAGAGGGTAAGGGAATGTCTCCTTTTCTTAACAGTGTAAGTGAATGGTACATCTTCTCTACTTACACTGATCATTTGCAGAGAGGGTAAGGGAATGTCTCCTTTTCTTAACAGTGTAAGTGAATGGTACATCTTCTCTACTTACACTGATCATTTGCAGAGAGGGTAAGGGAATGTCTCCTTTTCTTAACAGTGTAAGTGAATGGTACATCTTCTCTACTTACACTGATCATTTGCAGAGAGGGTAAGGGAATGTCTCCTTTTCTTAACAGTGTAAGTGAATGGTACATCTTCTCCACTTACACTGATCATTTGCAGAGAGGGTAAGGGAATGTCTCCTTTTCTTAACAGTGTAAGTGAATGGTACATCTTCTCTACTTACACTGATCATTTGCAGAGAGGGTAAGGGAATGTCTCCTTTTCTTAACAGTGTAAGTGAATGGTGCATCTTCTCTACTTACACTGATCATTTGCAGAGAGGGTAAGGGAATGTCTCCTTTTCTTAACTGCTGTGTTATCTTGGATTTGTTGCATTTAAAGTAGCTGGGAGGAGGGTGTACAATGTAGGTCTTCTGCCCTTTAGAAAAATGTTGATTTTAGGATTTAATTACATTTTAATGGTTTTGCTAAGTTGAGTAAAACACATTAGATTTGGTGGTTTGTATTGTAGTGCAAACATTTTCAGTGTAGGTTGTGTAGATGAACTTGTAGCTCCAGCACATATATATGTGTGTATGTGTATATATATATATATATATATATATATATATATATATATATATATATATATATATATATATATATATATATATATATAGGTTCAAAGGTAAGTACCAGCTGTCCTTGTGGACCATTTATTTTATGCCTATCCAGTTTCCATTTTTGTGCTAGAATTAACTATCCCAGTTGGTTAGAAACTGGCGTTATCCATCCCATGTTCGATAATTATATATAACCCTAATGAGAGTAGCTGGCATAATACCATAGATAATTTGAGGGGAACAATGCATGAGATAAAGCAATCAGGAGCTGCCGCTGTCCATTAGTAGTATAGAGGGCAGTCTCAGGACAAATTTTCTGTTTCCCATTTATAAATCAAAGTTGTGCTTGAATATGGAGAGAGATGAACTTTGTTTGCTGTGGATGGGTAGTCTGTTCCAGAGAAGTGGTATGCTCTGCAAGATATACCTATCCCTCCAAACCATTCTGTTGATGTTGCAGAAGAGGTTTAGATGCCTAGAATGAGTATTTCTGATGCCATTGGACTTGCTAATGTGCAATAAATCCATCAGTATTGTGTTGGAGGATGCCTTTTATGCCAGACACAAGTCTGTAGGATACCAACTATGGTGACTGGGCTTTGAGTCAGTCCATATAGGACATGTTGTTTGGACCTTGTATCCTATTAGTTAGGTATCTCTGTGGCTGTTCAGTTGTGGCATGTGTCTGGACAGATACATACAAAAGGGGGCATTGTATTAAATGATTGTCCTAATGAGAGCTGAGTAATGGGTGATAATGACATCCCTAGATTTAGACACAGTCCCTTTGTTTATAAGCTGTGCAATATAAAATGACTTTCTTATGACAGTGGACACATTGGTTAAAAGTGAGGTCACTGTACATATATGTTCCCAATTCTTGAACAACTGGGTCAACATTTAGAGGCATATTGTCAATGTGGTAGTTCCCTGAGGTAGATGACTTCCCAAAAGATACAGTAATAATTTTTTGGCATTTATTTTCAGTCCATGATTTTGGCACAAGTTAATTATTTGGGACAAACCTTCCTGCAGGATGACTAAATAATATGGGAATTCAATGACTGTTTCTAGCTTGCAGCCATCTGCAAACCTAGTCAGCAAGAGCCCTTTGCTATTGGCTTTTACATCAGGAAAGGAGATGCCAAAACAAGAGGGGTCCCAGTACAGAACCCTGGGAGACTCCACTAGTGACCGGTGTCTTTGTGCAGGTAACTTCTTCTATTTTGATTTCCTGCATCCTATCTGTGAGCCAGTTGACAATCCAGTGGGTGACATAGGGGTTTATTCCCAGTTTACTTAGCTTTTCTACTGTATCTGAGTGGAGAATTGCTTCTGATGCTTAATAACAGAAGAAGATAAAGGGGTTTGTAAAATGTTTATCTCAGCTAAAGCAGAACAAATACATGCATCTATAGCCTTTCTCCCTGGGCCTCCGCTGAAAATAGACTGTGTCCTAGTCAGACTTTTCCTGTCAACAAATGTTAAATAAATAACCAAAATATGTTATTTAGTTATTTATGTATTTATTGATTTATTTATCATCACTCTCCCTGGGTCAACAAGTGTTTGCCATTCAGTTGGTTTTATGAGCAAATGGACTTAAATAATGGCAGTTAGTGCAGGCAGTTAGTGCAGAAACCTAAAACTTTGACTTGCTGCTTCCTGTGCTGAAGGTACAGAGTTTGAATCTTTCCACCTTTGTTGGGCTGTTGTGTGACCTTGAGCAATTCACTTAACCAGGAAATACTTTGAGTTGATTGGGAATTTAGGCTAGGATAAAAAAAAAAAAAAAAAATTATACAATGAAACATTATTTATATTCAAAACATGATCTGTGGTTGGTTGTTCACATTTGCGTTTTCATTATAATACAATATTTCTTATGTAAACTAGTCTGGTTCCATAAATCTTCTGTGTATAAAACTGAAAAATAAAATGCTATGCTGACTGTATGTTCAATGAGTTAATGAAAAACAGACATTAAAAAAAACTTACAGTGGCCATCTAGAAGTCTGTACCCCAAAAGTCATGGTCATATACCCTCTCCTTTACTCATAAATCTAGGAAGCCTTGAAAATTATCAGATTTGTTTGCCATTATGATATAAATTAGAAGAGAATTCCACAATTTACTAGCTCTGCAATGAAATAATGTTTTAAGATTTGTTTCAAAAGCAGGTGAAACTGTAATAAAGTAGTGATTCCTACTGGAGCATTGATATTATATGACTCCGACCTCAGTCACTGACTTTACATTTATAGAGACAAGTCACACCTTACTATCCCACAAGATACTGAGTGAAGCAGCACCTGGGTACACCTGTCATAGTACCTTAAGTGTGTTGCCCTAGCTGTTTGCCTTGTTAAGGTATCCTGAATTCATTCTGATTTCCTAACGTGACATGGTGCATGCACACTGACACATAATAATCCACGTGTGGCCTTTTCACTGTTTTGTAGATGTGAAGCAGCACCATCTTGTCCCTACTTGTTGTGGTACATAATATATCCTTCATTACATGTGGTACATAATATAGCCTTCATTACATGTGGTACATAATATATCCTTCATTACATGTGGTACATAATATATCCTTCATTACATGTGGTACATAATATATCCTTCATTACAGAATAGCAATTACTTATCACCGGTTTACAATTATCATCAAATCTAAAATATTTGCCAACACCAAAGCTAAGACTCTACTTCTCACCTCCTCAGTGATAACGCAGGTGTTCTAGTTATAAGGATAACAGTGATTATGTTGGCCCAGGTGCATAACATTGCATTTTTTAAACATTAAAATGTATCTTCTTTATATCAGACCAGTTGTTGAGAGTATTCATAAACCTTTGAATGGCTAGTTGGTTGGACACTTTTACTCTAATTTAAGTGTCATCTGCAAACCTAATTAGCCATTTTTTGTTTCCATTGGAAATTGTGACATAACTATATATAAAAACAAAAGCTCAATCCCTGTGGCGTCCCCATATTTTAAACATTTTTCTTTCTGGGAAAAAAAAAACAAAAAAAATTTCATTCTCACCTTGACAATTTATTAAAGCCATTTGACCACCCAAATTATAATAAAACTATTGATATGTAGCTCTTGCATTGCTTTTAATAATTCTTTTTGGCAACTAGTTTTGAATGCTTTGGCCAAATCTAGGTAAATTATTTCTGCTGCCATATCCTGTTCTAATGTATCAGCTAAGTCCATATAGAAAGTAATCATGTTGGATAAACAAGGAAAGGCATGATGGTAAACATCCAGCTCAGGTATAATGGTATATCATAACAGTTCAATAATTATTTTCTCAAGACATTTTCCTTTGATACTTGTTAAACTTATAGGATGGAAATTATCCATACACTCGCTAATATTCCTTTTAGGTAGAGAAATTACTATTGTTCCCTCCATCACTTGTTAGGAATGAATCCCATTTTAAGGGAGAGCTAGGGAGAGCTGAAGGAAATACATCAAGCATGGAACCAAAGACTTAAGAAATTTTACTCAAAAATACCCATTTAAAGCATCTAGTCCAGCTACAGAAGTAGGTTTAATGGATTTGATAAATTTTAGTACCTTCTTCATGGTGGGTCTATATTAGAAGCACGAATGGTCGGAATGTCGACAACCTCTTGATCAGCATGCATGTGTCGAATGACCATTTCAGCGAACGGCCACATCATTGATTTCTTTCCAAAGGAAAGAAATTGGTTGTCCGTTGTGTTAAATCTGCCCTTTTCCCCACTGTAGTGCGATCTTGGAGTTAGTATATTTAGTTAGGGGGGTGTGGGGGCGAAGCCCCCCACTTTAAAGTGTGTGTTATATTGTGTTTTTCGTATCTGGCCTATCGATTTCTTTCCTTTGGAAAGAAATTGATGAAGTGGCCGTTTGCTGAAATGGTTGTTTGACACATACGTGTCAATCAAGAGATTGTCGACATTGACTGTTCATGTTAAGAATATAGACCCCCCCCCCAATAGTGACTTCTTGATAATTAGGCAGTTAACTACTATATCCATTTTCTCATGGGGAATATTACTAGCATCCCCCAAAATGCTCACTGAATACACTTAGAAACAAATGTTATGAGATTCTGTCACATTACCATTTAATAAATTATTAGATTAATTGTCCTTTCCAAATGTCCTTAAGTGTCTAAATAATGTTGTTGTCATATTTGTCGCACTGATTAGTGGAGAAACTCAAGTGAAGGATTTACTCAAGTAAAGTACCATGCATTAAAATTACACCCTCATATGCACATGTATATCTCAAATCAAAGCAATATTTAAGAAAGAAAAAAACATCTAAATCACTAACACTGCTTTAATATGCACATGTAAAGAGTTGGACACATCCACATTCATGCCTCAGTTAAAAAAGAAAATGTTACCAACTGCAGGAAACCTTCTACAGTGCTCAAAGAGTTATTATGTACACAAGTGGGCACATGTTTAGTACCTGTGTAAAGCACACCTCTCAATGTCTTTGCTCAGGAAAGACAAAAATGATGGGTGATAAAGACTCAAAATCAGGGATCATTTTTAAATCGTACTCTAATTCACTTAGAAAGTTAAAAGAACAGCATGTTTTTCATCATCATGCTTTTCCTACGTAAAACTCTTAATATCTGGTGTTGCTGACTGACTGAGTCCTCAGTGGTTTACAAAAAAATCTAAACTTTTATGAGCAACAAATTAAAAAAAATCAGGGATGTTCTGCAAAATTCTTGGCAATTGAGATAGGTTTAAAGTGTTTTAGGATGTTGTTTTGTAGTGAGAATTGGTGGAAGAATAAAGAACTTCTGATATACGATGTCATTATTTAAAACTAAAACTTTTTTTCAAAATAATGTTTTATATAATAATATATCCTGTTCATATGTGGGTAATGCAGGTTTATCTTTGGTTATTCTTTTCTGGTCATGAGGTAAAGCTCTGATGACCAAATTACACAAACTATGGATAAACTCTGGATTACCGCCAACTGAAAGGGATATATTTATTAAAAAAATTAAAGGGGTTAACATAAATAAATACCTACATTAGGACATTAAATGTGTATCATCCCAATCACATCTACCAATAAAAAACACCCAATATCAGAGCCAAATATAGTACAGTAAAACAAAAAGCTCCCTAAGAATTTGCGCATACATGTTAAAATGAGGACTGCAAAGCACCATCAGATCTTGTGAAACTGTTTGGTAGCGATACTAGTGATTGAAGCCCTCTGTTTAATTTACCAACTCAGGCACTATCGCATATCAGAAAAAAAAGAAGACTATGATTGCTGGAACTGAATTTATCAGGGAGCATAGGGTCCAGTTTAAAAAAAATGCCCACTTTTGGAAAAAGTACAGTGTGGATTCCTCAAAACACAGAAACACTTTTATCACAGGGGCTAGGCCATGCTGCAAGGGCCCTCATCCCAATTAAACAAGTTACAGGAATAGATACAGTAAAGTTAACTGTTGATAAAAAAGATTATGCAGTGTTTCTTTTAGGCACCAAACACAGACGTTCTACACAGATGATGTATTTCAAGAGCAAGACAGAAGTGAGGGGGGAAAGACTTGCACAAGGAAAAACTGTTTAAAGAAAAGGATGAAAATGAAATAAACAAACATTAGACTATCTGCAAAAAAGATGCATAAAGATGTGCTACAAAACAGAACAAAAAATAGATACCATGAAAATTCATAAAGAAGAAACTAGGTGTTGGGGAAGAAAAAGAGATCTAGCATGGCACGTTATTTTTGCAGGAAAAAGTGTGTACTAATCAATACAACCAATGCAGTTTAAGAGAATATGTACAGGCAAAGGCATTGAGACAAGATACATTTTACAAAGAAAGGAATGACAACACAAACGTGGAATGTATTGAAAGTCAAATAGTTTAATGAGGAAGTGTATCAGATTGAAACTGAAGTGACAGAGCCACTAAGAAATGAAAGGTTTATTTTAGATGCTCTGATATAGGCAATATTCCAATGTTGTTCTTCTTCTTCTTTCGGCTTTTCCCGGTTAGGGGTCGCCACAGCAGAACTCCGGTCCGCTTATGATTGTTTTTTTACAGTGCCGAGGTGCCAGCCCAATGCCCAACCTTCAACGAAGGCACGCCCATTCATGCATGTCTTTCGAACGCCAGTCGACCGCGGGGAGGGCATGCAGACTCCACACAGAAGGTGCTCCAGCCGAGAATCGAATGGGAGAACCTCTTGCTGTGAGGCAACAATGCTACCGCTGCACCACCGCGGCTTCTACGCAATATTCCAATGTGATTATTCAATACATCCTCAGAACATGATGGACAGACAGAGCAGGATACTTTTAGTAAAGAAGTACCACCAAGTAAAATTTTAGGACCTTCTCCAGGAGACTTCATTTAAAGTCTATTTAGGATTACACAACTGGGGAAAGAGCAGAAAAGAGTGAGTAAAGAAATTGCTCTCATCAGAGAATATAATGATCTAAAGGAAGACCTGCTTGAGTTAAAAGAAATAGGCAGGCATATTAAGATAGATGACAGCAGGAGACTAAGAAAGTAAACAAGAATAGAAGTGTCAGCATTGATAAAACAGATGAACAAAGTAAGGGGGATAATTAAGACTCGTACGATGCAATGGAAATAAATAGAATATACTACTGTGCAGAAAAGTTAATGACCAATAACATGTCCTGCAAAAATGCAGGGTATGAAAGAAAATAAGGGAACAAGTAAAATGCTTCCTTGAAAGAAATGAGTAAAGAGAAGTATAAACCAGTTAAGGCAAGAAGTAGCTCTTTTAGAAAAGGAACCAGGCATCAAAACTCTTAGAAAGATGTGATAAAAGAACACACAATGTCAAAACAGATTGGGTATATTAGTCTTCTGAGCTGCAGCATGCATAAATATGGAAAGTCTGGGTTGGATATCTGTCTATGTTGGATGTAGATTCTACCCACATTAAGATAAAGCTTACACTTGTATTGGTAGACTGTAAAAAATAAAATAAGACAAATGCAAGTAAAGAGACTTAGGTTCGTCATTTCTTCTTCAAGGTGACTTATTATTTCAGTGTGTGCATTTCCCTTGGTTACTCTGTATTGTCCATGCCATTCAGTTTATGAGCTGGGGCATTCATAAACATGATGTGCAGTGGCACAAGTGCCTGGTCCTCAGTGTAGATTGTATAATGGTCCAGACAGAACAATGATTCATAGATGAGAAGTATCTTTATGTCTGACTACATACAACCTTCCTCCATAACTACTTGTGAAGAGTTGTGTGGATGGAGCATGCACGTCATCAGTGAGTATGACATCATGCATTAAATATGCTGATGTCACAATGGTATAAACTAAGTAAACATGGACTTGGTAGTGCCCCTTGTAGCACCTGTAACTTATCTTTATACAAGGTCCATAGTCTCTTCCTACTGCCACACACCAAGTCTTTCCAAACAGGCTGCATTTATTCATTTTACAAAGGTGATATTCATTCCTATCCAGTGTAGTTGTGACAAAACAAGCTTCTAGTTTCTGCTATAGTTGAGATCCAAACACATAATATCCATACATCTGACAAGGCCTCTAAGACCTTCACTGCTCCGTTAAATAAAACAAATAAAATATTTGCATTTCCTGAGAAATTCTTCCCATAAGTCTATTAATGGGTATCTCATTTTTTTGCCAAGTCCTGAACAGTAACAAGTATCACAAGTTCAGTAACGTTGCATAGCGGCATACAGATCTTGGGGTGGGGGTGAGGGGCAGCTGTGGACCGTGGTTTGTGTGTGTACGTATGTAGTTATATCTATAGATATAGCTACACATGTACGAGTGAACTTTTAAAAAAGCAAATAAAAAAGATCTTTTAAGAGTGAATTATAAAATAATGAGAAAAATAAACAGTATTTTATGCAGGGATCAAATCTCCCTGAACCGCCACACCCCCTGCTAACTATATGGAGAGGTGGTGTTAATCTGTTAAATGAATTTTTAAGTCATGTTAATGGTATTAGTTCTTTTCTTAAATTTACTTCTGAATGCAGCCCTATCAGCATCAATTATTTAGATGTTACAGTTCTAAAGGAAGAGGGCAAATTAATTACTAAAATATATAAGATGAATGTACATAATTCATACTTAATTGCAGCACTATGCACCAAAAAAAAAAAAAAAGAAAGAAAATACTGTAAAAGGACAATTAATGAGAATGAATAGGTTAACGGAAAAGGATGATGATTTTTTGAAGAGGGTGCTAACTTATGCAACAAGTTCATAAATAGAGGTTATCCCAATAATTTAGTGTCAGATAAACTCATGGAAATGTGTAACATAATGAAATCTGACAATTTTGTAACTAAAAGACCCAAGAAGGCAGATTTCAGTACTTCTATGCAAATTAGTAACAGTGTGGCTGATAGAGCAATTAAAAGTATTATATCAAATAACTAGAAAAATTTTAAGAGTTGTCCAGAGATCAACTAAAGTAGTAGGTGATCACCCGTTTTTGTACAAAAGATGGGCAAAAGTTTCAAGAACTAATTCCAAGCCAAGTTAAAATTGTCAGATACTCAGAATGCTAAACCAGGTATGTTTAAATGCTTGTATTGCAGTTTGTGTGATTATTTATATATTGACACTGATGCAATATGTATTAATAATTACAACATCACAAACAATGGACATTATACATGCAAATCTAAATTTGTTGTATATTTAGTAGTCTGTGTATCTTGCAGGTCCTTCTATGTACCTTGCACCACAAGAGAACTGTATAAGAGAATATATTAGCATAAATATGCAGTACAAGTGGAGGATGAAAGAAATGCACTTGGGAAACATTATAAATTTAGTAAATGTAAAGTAGAGTTTAAATTTTTGTTTTTTAATGAAGTAAAAGGGTTTGACCAAATGTTCAATATGGAAGAGGAACTGGGATGGTATGAGTATCTATGGCAAGTAAGATTAAATGCTTGCTATCTACCTGGGTTAAACAACCTGAAAGATTTTGTTGCCTATTTGAGAGGAAGGGGTTAAAACATTAATTAGTTCTTACTAGTCATGTGACTTATTTTTTGTTATTTAAATAGAGTTTTTAGAATGCATTATTCAGTCTGAAGAGGTCTCATTGGTTTGGTTTTTATTCCCCAACTTTTATTTTTATCAGTTAATTCGGTTTTGACTGTTTGTTTAATTATATAAATCATCTCTGACAGTGAAAAATAGCAGATAAAGGGCAAATTCCCAGACCCTGTTGTACCATGACCTCACAAGCAGAGCAGCTGTCAGTCAGCAAAACGAAGACAAAAAGAAAAATAATGTTCACTATTTTGAGTGTTCAGTCTTACAAATTGCACCTGTACGTGTATGGATGTGGTGGATAACATTAAAATTAGGGATCTACTGCAGTGAGGAATGTTATTGATGGATAGAAAGTTAGGTCACTGTTGTCAAAGTACACTTGGGTGTTATGGTCATGTTTGTCCATGTGGTGGTAAAGGGGGGACACCATGAATATACCAGGTGATATTTCTATTTTTTTCTCATAACTTGCATTAGGCTTTGAATGATGATGTTGCTTAGCCATATTATACTGAGCAACTGATCACATTTATCGCATGATCAGTTAGTAATTTATTAGTTTTTTTTTGTAGTGACTGGTCTGTACTTGTATGACCATAAATTACAGTCTCTGGGGAAACCCTTACTCTGTACTGTTGTAGAGCTTTGTGAAACATGTACAGTATTTGCCATATACTTGTGCATGGCTACTCCATACCCGACCCGTTCCAGGTACACTTTTGAATAAGCAGCCATTTTCCTATATTAGGGGAATGTTTATGAAAGACATAGGACTGGGAGATGTAATTTCTATAACACCAGGCCAGTGCTTCCTTCGATATGACGGTGTAGGTGTGTGTGTGTGTGTGTGTGTGTGTGTGTGTGTGTGTGTGTTTGTGTATATGCATGATGTAGACAGGACAATATAAGAAGGATATTGGGTAGGACAATTTTGTTTTACAAAAACTTACATATTAAAGAAATAACTCATTACAGCTAAGAAGAATTCTATTGGTACTAACCAATGGATGGGAAATTGGGAATTCAGCCCAGGTCGGACCAAAGTATGGGAAACTGGAAATTCACCCTGGGTCTGACCACTGGATGTGAAGTTGGAAATTTACTCTGTCTCTGATAGAGGTAGACAGTAATGCCCAAACTAACATACCCCCAACACATAACCTCTAGAAACTTTCTAACTAACATATCCCTTCCTAATAAATCTATATGATACATAGTGACACAATTGGGTTGGGATGCATGGCTAGGCTTAAAAAGGCCCTGGTCATTGTCAGTCTAGTATGTACCTATGAATGCATGAACAGCAGATAGAAGGGAACACCACAGAAGCTTATTGTTTAGGATCTCTGCTTCATAGTTTCAGACTAAGGGTTCAGTCCTGGTCATCTGTCACTGTCTGCATGTAGTTTGCATATTCCCTCTGTGTCTGTATTGTTTTTCTGTGGGTACTAAAATCCCCCCATCCCACCATTCCAAAGCATGCTGGATGATTACCAAGTCTGAGGTCTCTGTGTATTCCATTTATTCTTGCCCTTGTGACCCAAGCTGGGGCTGAAAATGAGCCATGATGGCCAGTTCACATATCTGTTAAATGAATAACTTCAAATAAAAACAGATCAATATGTATTGGCTTAAGTGCTATAATTTAGAAAGTAACATCAATCATTGTTTCCACATTAATCTGACGTTTTATGTAGTTTGAATTCAGTTTATGGTTTAAAGAGCTCATCTATATGCTTTAACTCAAATAACGGTTCAAAGAAACAGGTGCAGATAGAGGAATATGCACAAGAAATATGCAAGGCATAAAAACTAAATTTCATTTGTGGCTCCTTGTCATTGCTGTGCACAGGTTGCTGAGGAAAGTACCACAGATTCTAGATGGCATTAGGTCCCTTTTGAATGCACAACTAAAGAAGAGCTCAGTGCAGACGGTCTGTCACTTAAGCTGCAGTAAAAGGCTAACATATACACAGAGGTGTTGAAAAGTATGTTTTTTCTCAGACAGACTGCATACTCATTTAAAATGTACAGGTTGTTTTCAAATGTTAGGTGCAGGTCATTGTGTTTATATGTAGCTACAACCAAATCAGGAAAAGAGAAACTGATATACAGTGCTGGTTTGCAATGCAAGCATCAGCAGGCAAGTACAATAAATAAGCTTCCTGCTAGCATACCATTATGAGCAGACATCTGAACCTGATAATATTCTTAACTAATATGTATGGTTGACATGTATCCCTGATGTGCAGTATATACTTCAATGTGCAAATATGGCTGCATGGGAGGAATCCTGATGGAGAAAAATGTGTGACATCACAAAGTACAGCACTATACAAGTAAGGATAACATAGTAAAGAAGCAACTAGTGTCTTGATCAAGCTGCAAATTAATCCGTTCAACTTTTATTTTTTATAATGTTTTGACAAGACAGTGTTATCAATAGTATTTCAAGATTGGTTGGAGTGGGGGCTTTTATCATTAATATCTTGTGGGACTACAGCTGGAGTAGTTCAGTAATTCCCCGCTGAGCTGAAAACATTGCCTTAACAACTCTTAAGCAGGTGCAGCTATATCTACTTTTATTCTCCTTTATTCGACCTTCTGTCTCAGCCTTGCCAAGACTGCTCTACAGTTCATCTAATTGTTTATACAGGGTGCCTTCCTTTTGTAGGAGGAATTTCAAGCTGTGAATGTTCAGATTTCATTACAAAGATTTATATTTGTCTTGTGACATTTTAAATGTTTAGGGTATGAATGATTTTGTTTTCCTGTTTTCTGTTTGGTTTTCTGACTGATACCCTTTATAATAAGCCTTGCTTCAGGGTATTTCCTGTGCATTTCTTGTACTTTTCTTATTTATTTTCTCTGCTGCAATCCTCCGATGTCCCATTACCTCTCTTATGTGAAGTCACAATGCAGTAACTGAGAAAGACCATTTTAAGGAAAGCAAGCTTCCCTGCTTTGTGATGCAGTCGCCTGTACAGTACACGTAATCTAATCAGGATAAAACATTTATCCCTTATCATTAGGTTTTGCTGCCTAGTTGGAGAAGGTCGTTGGAAGTATAAATGCTAAATTAAGCCTGAACTTACTTTATTGAATAGGTGATAAATACACTGAACCATGGTAACAATAACTATATATATATATATATATATATATATATATATATATATATATATATATATATATATATCCCATCAGTAAGTGTTATTATGTATGAAGAAATATAATGAAAAACAATTATGTTTTTTGTCTGTTATTCAACAGACAAAAAACATAATTGTTTTTCATTATATTTCTTCATACATAATAACACTTACTGATGGGATATCTATATATATATATATATATATATATATATATATATATATATATATATATATATATATAGTTATTGTTACCATGGTTCAGTGTATTTATCACCTATTCAATATATATATTTGTTTCAGGTAAAGTATTCTGCATTTTGTGGTTCTTTTTCTCTTGTATGGGTTCCTTATGACCTACGTTATTAAGATATTATTAAGATATTCAGAGCATAGGTTGGATGCTTCTTTTGCATTATGATGTGGAAATGATAGTAGCATGATGTGCCCCACCAAAGCTCTGATCCTTCTGTTTAATAGGCTGTTAGGTACAGTCTGCTATATTTCCTCTATATCTATGTGAGAGAAACAGTATCAGTACAATAAAGCATTTCCATGGCAACTTAGAGCAATAAATACAAAATCTATACTGTTATGTTGCATGAATGTAAGCAACCCCATTGCACGTTTCTACTGAGAATTGCATGTAATTCCTGGCTGCAGATTTGCTTAACTATTTATATTATAAACTGCTATATCTATATATGTCTATAGATATAGATATTTATTTATTTATTTTATTTATTTTACATTTGTTAACCGGGTAGAGTCCAGCTGGGCAAGTAGCCAGTTTTCAATGGAAACCCAGGGAGAAAAGCTCCATAACAATAGTACAAAAAAGATTACAAAAATTTTAAAAAGATTTACAAACAATATACAAAAAAGTTTGACAGTTGCCAACAATCAGAATTTACAAAAATGGAGTATAAAACAGAAAAACATTACATTTCCTAAGCCTTACTAGAGACAGTAATATGAAACTCATTAGATATATAAAAAATATTGTGGTATTTTCATTTGGTAGAAGCAAGACAAGGAGAAGATAGTAGAAAAGAAAACATTTGATTGATGGCATGATAAACCAGACAGGAATATTACAGGAGTATAGCCATTGCTGAGTAAGGCATTCCTTTAGGAGTTGTTTGAAGTTATGACAATCTGTGTTTTTTAATATATTCTGGGGTAATAGGTTCCACCGTTTGGCTACTTTGAAGGGGAAGAGAGAGTCACCAAAGTAATTATGAGACTTAGTTACCTTAGGTATGAGATTATCAGATGATCTAAGGGTACAGGGGTTGGTATTTAGTTGCAATAGGTTGTAGAGTGCAGGTCAGTTTTCAGGTTTGTGGATAATGGAGTTGGCAGTGGTGAGCCGATTGAGCAATAACAGATTGGGAAATTCAAGACAGTGTAGTTTTTGAAGAGCAAGACAGTGATAGGTCTTGTTGGGTATATTAGCAGCAAATGTTGCTATTTTCTTATAGCAGGAGTCAAGTAGATGTAAATCTGACTTGCACAGGTTAGTGAAAAGGTGAGAACAGTAGAGAAGAGTAGACAGGAGGAGGGATCTGGTCTAGTCTAGTCTGCCATTTTGAGTGAGGTAAGGGTTGGCCCTATATAGGAGCACCACATTTGATGTGAACTTTCTTAATTGTGAGTGATATGTGTTTATTAAATATTAGGTTGTCTGTTGTGACACCAAGCAGTTTTGGTTGGTTAACTGGTTCTATTATAGTGCAATTAGTGGAGTAGATGGAGACAGGAGGTGGTTTTGCTTTGGATTTCCTGTTGGAGAAGATCATTAATTTTGTTTTGTTTGGGTTTAGAATGAGTTGAAGTTCATTTAGGTAATTTTCAATATCTAGAAATGACTTTTGCAGTTTATCTTATTGAATGCTAGAAGTGGATTTAGTGGCAGTGTTTAGACTATTTGTGAATATAATAAAAAGGAGAGGGCCAAGGATGGAACCCTAAGGAATCCCAGTGGAAACTGGGAGGAGGGTGGAGAGTTTAATATCCCATTTAGTTCCCTGTTGTCAATTAGTAAGGTAGCTAAAGAACCAGATGAGAGCTGTAGAGTTGAGGTTGAAGGCGGCTAGAGTGTTGAATAGTAGTTGGTGGGATAACGTATCAAAAGCTTTGGACATGTCAAGGAATATAGTAGAGATTAGTTGTCCATTGTTTTTGAGGAGGTTGATTTAGTGAAACTTATGAGGGCTGTGGAGATACCGTGGTTTGGATGGAAGAGGTGCTGTGAACTAGATATGAGGTTATTTGTAGTGAGGTAGTCTAGCAACTACTTATGGCTACATTTCTCTAAGATTTTGGCTAGGGGTGAGAGAATGGCAATGGGCCAATAATTAGAGAGATCTTTAGATGGGCTTCCCTTGTGGAAGGTGATGATATGGGATATTTTCCATAGTATGGGGACATATTGTTCTGCAATGGATCGCTTGATTAGGATAGATATGGGATAGGCGATGGAGCTTGCAGCAGTTTTTAAGAAGTCATTAGGGAGCTGGATAGCTGCTAGACAGAAAGGCTTTCATTTTGATAGAGTTTTTTGATACAAGAGGTTTGCATGAGTTTAAAAGAGAAGTAGTTGGGTTTAGAGTTAGTGGAGGTAGGCAATGTAAGGGGTTGGTTAGATTTGTTGTTTAAATGTGAGGTGATAGTTGCGATGAAATGAGAGTTTAATTGGGATGCTAAACATTCAGTACTATTTGTTGTAGATGGTGCAGGGGTAGAGGTTCTGCCAGGGTTGATTGTGGTTATTTGTGTGTTTTTGCTGACAAGCTAAAAATAAGATTTTTTGTCAAATTTATTTGCTTCTTAATTAGCTTTCTTAGTTTGTAAGAAGTGAGGTTTTCTGAAGTTTTGGAGGTTTGATAAGCAGTCCAGGCTCCATCTCTTTCTTTAATAAGAGATTTAGCATCTTTGGTTATCCAAGGTAGGTTTTTGGCTTTGGAATTAATTTTTCTTGTCGGAGTGAGGTTATTAAGGATGTTGAAGAATGTATCATTAAAATATTGTACAGCTTGGTCTAGGTGGAGTGATTTTAGAGGTGACCACTTCCAGTTTTGAAGTAGGGAATTTAAGATGGTAGGGGAAAAATTTATGTTGTTGTCTATGTGTTTGAAAATGACATTACAATGGGAATGAATGTGTTTCATTAGAAGAAACGTAGGGGAGTGATCACTGAGATAATCGGGGAGGAACCCAACCTGGTGGGCAAAATTGGGCTTATTGGTTAGAATCCAGTCTAGAAGAGATTATTTCTTAGTGTGTTTATCGATTCTAGTAGGGAATTTTATAGTTTTGGTGAAATTGAATAGATTAATAAAATTGAAGGGGTTATCAGATGAGCAGAATAGCCAGTCCAAGTTGAAATCCGCCAAGCACTATAGTTTCTTGATTGAAATTAGAGGATGCCCAAGACAGCAGACTTTCAATGGCAGGTAGATTATTTCCTGGTGGTAGGTAAGAGGCAATAATTGTGATGGTTTTGTATAAATTTACTTCAAATTGGGTGATCAGAATTTCTGCTTCTGATAGATCTGGGGGAGTACAGATTAATTTTTCAATTTTGAGGAAATTTTTAAACATGATGGCAATGTCTCCACTATGTTTGTTCAGCCCATCTTGCCTAATAACATTATAATCACTAGTAAGCATTTCCTCATCTCTAATGTGGGGTTTTAGCAGTGTCTCTGTAATAATTACTATAGCAGGAGTTTAGGTAGCTAGGGCTGCATAAAAATTCATTAGTTTTTTGTGATACTTATAAGGTTAAAATTAGTTATCAGTAAGTTTGATTTGGATTTTTTTAGGGGAAGGTGGAGGGTAGTATTAGCAGATATGGTGGGTGTTATTGGGTGGGGTGGGAGTAGCTGTGTAGGTCCTGGGTTAGGATGTATGTCAGCTTGAAGTTTAATTTCTGTTAGTGAATGTAGAAGAACAGAGGGTTTGAACTTGGATATTAGTTGATAAAAGACATCTCGATAGGAAGGAGGGTTGGGGTTACTTATGCAAAAATTCAAATTAAACTGATCGGTATAGTATTGAGACCTCTGCTCTACTTAAGGTAACCCAGCCATATATTTTACATTGTAACCTAATATTCAGTAAGACAGAAGATCAAAGACCAATAAATCAAAGCAGTCTTGTGAAATGATGGGCTTAAAGAAATCATAATTCCACAAAATCCCACCATTACTGAAGTGTAGGTATCAAAGTATGTCAGTAGTAAAACAACCTGACATCAAGCTGTTACAAAGTAAATTATCTCTACAGCAACATTTGCTACATATTTACATCACTTCTTGTGAGGTCAAGGATCATGTGTGAGTCCTGGTTGTGTATGGTAATCCAGAAAGAACATCAATGGCAAGTTCATAGGTAAATACTATGCTAGCTGTCCTTGCAGACCATTTTAAACCTAGCCAGTTTCCCTAGGTGAGAATCAAACCCTGTATTTCTTGTCTATGAAGTAAACACCTTAACCATTATGTCAACCAAGTGGTTTGAATGGAGAGATAATTGGGTTCTGAATGGAGAGATAAGTCAGCAAGCAAAGGAGTGTAGTATTGCTGGAACTGAATTAATCCTCAAGTGTTGGTGAGTACCTTCACGAGGTGTACCCTGTTTTTCATGAAATCTCACCAAGATGACACTGATATATAGACTCTATTTATATAGCATATATCATAGACATCGTAGGTTAAAAAATAAAAAAATGATAGCTGGGTGCTCAAGACCCAGGGTAAAAAAATTGTCCGATCGTTGTAGTTGCACTGGTGCCAGGACTGGAAAAAAATGGCAGTGTAGAATTCTCAAGACACAGAAACATTACTACAATGGGGCTAAGCCAGGCCCAGGGGGAGGATGGCTTCTTTATTGCAGAAGAAACTAGTAAACCACAAAAATCACAAAAAAATGATAGGCCAAAAAAGAGCCATAAAGATGGTAGAGTGGAATATTGAGCATAAGAAAGAAATTATGTATTGTTACTATTATTCAAGAAGCCCAGAATTTTCAGTTAGAAGATGCACAAATAGAGTAAGAGATAAATTAGAGAAAAGAAAAATACTTCCACAAGAAAAACTGTCAGGAGCTTCAAATAAAAAAATTGTGTTCACTAATCCAACAGATTTATAAAAAACATAATATAGAGCAAGAAACCTTGAGCTGTCTGGAAAAAGAAGTGACTGAGGAAATACAAAAATATGAAGAAGAAAATCAAGAGACTTTTGAAAGGTATGAAAAAGAAATATGGACATGGGAAAGAAAGAGACATCTGATATATTTATGCAAAGGAGAAAGCCGAATTAAGCAACACAAAAAAGGCAGCCCCAAAGATGTTTCTAGAGAAATACAGCTAAAGGCAGCCTGATAAGGAAAGTTTCACAATAAAAAATTAAGATCACAATTAGGGAATGTAGAACAGAAGATTAGTAAAGTAGAAGTTAAAAAAATAGAAGTTGAAGTTATGGAATACTTGTGAAGTGAAGGATTTAGTGTAGAAAGTTTAAAACAGGTTATATCACTTTGTGTTTTTATGGATGTCTGTCATATGAATTAAATTTTGGAACACAGTGGTGGTCTGCAACGTTTTATTTATTTTATTTGGACTGTGAGGTGCGTATAGCAGACCTTTGGTGAGGTCCCTACATTTTGTTCTTTCTCACAGGTTATATCACTGCATGATGAAACAGGAGGAGCAGGAGACAATCTGAAGAAGAAATATGGACGTGGGAAACAAAAAGAGATTTAATATGGTGTAATATGTATGCAGAGGAGAAAGCAAAACTAAACAATAAAAAAGAGCAGCCCCAAAGATACTTGAAGAGAAATTCAGGCAAAGGCATCTGGACATGGAAAATTTTACATACAAAAAAACAGAGGAAAAGTAAAAAGAGGATTAGTAATGGAGAAGTTAAAGAAGCAGAAACTGAGATTATGGAGTACCTGTGATGTAAAGCATTTACTGGAGAAAATCTGACTTGGATAACATCACAGCAAGATAGAGCAATGGCTCTCCAAATTAAGGAGAAACCAGATGAGTGGGAAACATCTGATCAGTTGCCATATGAAGATACTTTGGAGCCTTCACACACAGCAAGGAAAGGAATAGAAAACTGAGGCAACTCTGATGCAGTCAATGCTGTGCAGTGAAAGGCCAGTGAGTTCCCATAGGAAAGCAACAGATGACACAGGATGAAACTAAAAAGAATGTGGCACAGGAAGATGCTCTGAAACTTTCTATAGAATGACTGCAGGAAATACAAAGAATGTGTGGTCAGTTAAGAAGAAAATGATTTAAGAGAAGAGTTGCTTGATTTAATAGAGATGGACAGACATTAAGACCAATGAAAGAAGTAGACTACAGAAAGTCAATAAAACCCAAAAAGTTTGATAAAACAAATGAATACAGTATTTAGGACTCATGCAATATAACAGAAGTAAATAGGATACATTACTGTGCCAGAGAGATTGAAATAAAGTTAAGAAAAGCTCCTAATTTGAAACCCCCAGATGCAGTACCTAACTTCTGGCTAAAAGTATTAACATCTTTACATGAAGATTTAGCCATGAACTATTTATATGCATACTCCGAAGAGACATCAGCCTGGTTAACAACAGGAAAAAACAATACTCCTACTTAAGAATGAACCTGTAAGCTATCCTAAAAACTATAGACCAATAACTTGCCCTCTGATGATGTATAAACTTTACACTGGAAATGATGCCATCAGAGTTCTTAGTAATTCAGAAGAAAACTCAATCATGGCAAAAGAAAAAGGGGTTATGAAAAAGTCATATGGAACAAAGGATCATTTGTTGTTAAATAAAGTCATAATGGAGAACTGTAAAAAGAGGACGAATCTAAGAATGGCATGGATAGACTACAAAACAGCATTTGACAGTATCCCACATTCACGGATAAAAGAGTCCTTAAAAATGTATAAGATACACCCTGCAGTGATTGATTACATTACAGTGACCATGAAACAGTGGCAAACCACTTTGCAGTTAAGTCATGATAAAGGATAAATTATTATTTCAGTGATAAAAATTCAAAGGAGGATATTCCAGGGTGACACTTTGTCATTGCTGCTCTTTTGTCTTGCCCTTAACCCATTATGTTGTCTACTTAACAGATTAGGTCATGGCTACAATTTGCCTCCCAGAAAACAACAGTGTAAGGACTTCTCATCATCTTTTTGTAGATGATTTAAAACTGTACAGTCATCAGATGAGGGACTGAAAACACAACTGTAATGGTCAAAACTTTTTCAGATGATTTAAGAAAGTCATTTGGTGTTGATAAATGTGAAAAAGCAACCTTTAAAGCAGGAAAGTTCCAGCAGCAAGAAAACATCAGTTTGGGACTGAAATGTGATATAAAAGAACTTGAGCAAGAGGGAGTGTTTAAATATTTGGGAGATGAAGGATCAACAATAAAACATGAAGGAATGTGAATAAAACTCAGCAAAGAATATTTTAGAAGACTTAAATTAATATCGAAAACAGTGTTGACCTCTAGGAACAAATTCCAAGCTATAAGGCAGTTTGCTCTTCCTGTCCTAACTTAGCATTTTGGAGTGATTGACTGGCCCCAAAAGATGTTGAATAGGTTTGCAGGAAAACAAGAAGGATGCTTCATGCTCACCAAATTATTTACAAAAATCAATGCATACCAGGATTATATATTCCTCATTCTGAAGGAGGTATGGGCCTCCTCAAAACTGATTATATGTATAGATCTGCAATTGTGGGACTATATACATTTCTGTTGAAATAGCTATTTTTCTTTTTATATATGCTGACCTCACACGACCCAAATGTAGTGAAAGTGTTGAAACATGAAGATAATAAGTCTAAGATGACTTCCCTGCTTAGTTTAGCAGAAGCATATTGGCATCAAACAGGAATGGAAATCGAACCAAAAGTAGATAAAAATTAGGCAGCAGCTGAATGTGCCAAAAAACAAAAGAAAGAATATAAGGTGAAGGATCAGATGAGAAGGCAAGAAATGTGAAAATGCATAAATATAGTTGCAAGTATAGAAAACTCTTGGAACAACCTCGTGTCAGTCAGGATTGAATGCAGGAATGGTTAAGGAGAGGTGAATTTAAACCAAAAGATGAAAGGTTAATATTGGCGGTTCAAGATAGTAAACTATGTACATATTGATTTACAAATGTGGGAGAAACAGACAAATATAGGTTTTGTAAAACAGAATTGGAAACAGTTGCACAAAAACACTGTAAACATGAGTCACAAAGAATTCTAGAAAATGATTAAGTTTATATCACATGGGATCACCCATTACCAACAATTCCACAAAATTGACACATGAAAACCAGATACTGTAGTCCATGAAAGGAAAGGCAGAAGTAGCAGTGATCATTGAAACTGCTCCACCCAGTAACTACAGTGTCTTAAGTACAGAGAGACACAAAGTCATAAAATACCAGGTTTTGCAGGCAGAAACAAGGACAATGTGGAAGAAGGATACCCAGACAATTCCGATAAGTAATAAGAGCAACAGGTCTTATAAAAAATAATTTACAATTGTACTTTGAGATATGTTAGCGATACATGTAACACCATACGAATTGCAGAAGGCATCATTACAGGTCCTGCGAACAGCACTTCTGGCTAACATCAAAGATTAAAACAATAAATTCATGAACTTTAACCCTACTTTGACTGGGGTACTTTCCCTTCTTGGTATTAGGAACTCAAAAGACTTGGAGAAATAAAAAAGGATCAACCAACAATATATGTGTAGGTTTACAACTACTGACCATCAAAAGAATGAGAGAAAATGTAGGCACATGGTACACCTGAGTCCAGTTGAGGACTATTTCTAAAACATCCTTTGTATAGCAGACTAACTATATGCTAGTTAGTCTATACAATGTTCTTACATAAATTTCTGCTAGAAGAATACAACTATCACATATATAAGGCAAGAATAACTGTAAAAAAAACTGTTAGTGTCATGCAGACAAGATAGAAGGAAAATGCAGAGGATGGGTGGTCACAGACCCTTGTAGTGAACTGAGAGAGCACATGAGGCTGCACTGTATCACTATTATTCCAGTGCGACAGCATGCAAAGTGAGGCTGCACTGTATCACTATAATCCCAGTGCAACAGCAAGTAAAGTGAGGCTGCAACAGAATATAAAGTGAGGCTGCACTGTATCACTATAATCCCAGTGCAATAGCATGTAAAGTGAGGTTGCACTGTATCACTATAATCACAGTGCAACAGCATGTAAATTAAGGTTGCACTGTATCACTATAATCCCAGTGCAACAACATGTAAAGTGAGACTGCACTGTTTCACTATAATCCCAGTGCAACAGCATGTAAAGTGAGGTTGCACTGTATCACTATAATCCCAGTGCAACAGCATGTAAAGTGAGGCTGCACCGTATTACTATAATCCCAGTGTATCAGCATACAAAGTGGTGCTGCACTGTATCACTATAATCACAGTGCAACAACATGTAAAGTGAAGCTGCACTGTATTACTATAATCCCAGTGCAACAGCATACAAAGTGACGCTGCACTGTATCACTATAATCCCAGTGCAACAGCAAGTAAAGTGAGGCTGCACTGTATCACTATAATCCCAGTGCAACAGCAAGTAAAGTGAGGCTGCACTGTATCACTATAATTCCAGTGCAACAGCATGTAAAGTGAGGCTCCACTGTATCACTATAATCCCAGTGCAATAGCATGTAAAGTAAGGTTGCACTGTATCACTATAATCCCAGTGCAACAGCATGTAAAGTGAGGCTGCACTGTATCACTATAATCCCAGTGCAACAGCATGCAAAGTGAGGCTGCACTGTATCACTATAATCCCAGTGCATCAGCATACAAAGTGGTGCTGCACTGTATCACTATAATCACAGTGCAACAGCATGTAAAGTGAAGCTGCACTGTATTACTATAATCAGAGTGCAACAGCATACAAAGTGGTGCTGCACTGTATCACTATAATCTCAGTGCAACAGCAAGTAAAGTGAGGCTGCACTGTTTCACTATAATCCCAGTGCAACAGCATGTAAAGTGAGGCTGCACTGTATCACTATAATCCCAGTGCAATAGCATGTAAAGTGAGGTTGCACTGTATCACTATATTCCCAGTGCAACAGCATGTAAAATGAGGCTGCACTGTATCACTATAACCCCAGTGCAACCGCATGTAAAATAAGGCTGCACTGTATCACTATAATCCCAGTGAAACAGCATGTAAAGTGAGTCTGCACTGTATCACTATAATCCCAGTGCAACAGCATGTAAAGTGAGGCTGCACTGTATTACTATAATCCCAGTGGAACAGCATACAATGTGGTGCTGCACTGTATCACTATAATCACAGGGCAACCCCATGTAAAGTGAGGCTGCACTGTATCACTATAATCCCAGTGCAACAGCATGTAAAGTGAGGCTGCATTGTATCACTATAATCCCCGTGCAACAGCATGTAAAGTGAGGCTGCACTGTATAACTATAATCCCAGTGCAACAGCATGTAAAGTGAGGCTGCACTGTATTACTATAATCCCAGTGCAACAGCATGCAAAGTGGTGCTGCACTGTATCACTATAATCACAGGGCAACCGCATGTAAAGTGAGGCTGCACTGTATCACTATAATCACAGTGGAACAACATGTAAAGCATCAGCTGTCTTGCAGAAGGTAAAAATGGAAGGCAGAGCAATATCCCCTAACAGGTCACGTACGCCATGACTGTTGAATGTCATCTAAAGTTATGCAAGTGATGTCTATACAATACATCAAGTATTCAGCAAATCAGTAAGCAGGCTACTGCTTTGTCAAATGTCAGAGAATACCTCACTGAAGATCAGACATTTTCCTCTTCACACTAGGATGTCCACACTGTTTGCTTTAAGTGTGGGTGATAAAGCAATCCTATTCTTACAACCAGACATGAATGGTCCATTGATGTATGTCCTTTTGATGATAAAAGTGAGCATACATATGGCTCACTGGTGCATACAACAACTTGATAAGCAGGATCCAGAGCCCAATATATGTTATCTAGTTTTGAGATTTTACTTATGTTGTCAGAAAAAAGAAACATTTACAGTCATGGCCAAAAGACTGTCGGCCTCATCACCCCATGTGGGGAGACTGTACGTTCCATGCCACTTGGTACTTGTATATGCTAATTACAAGACTGCTAACTCATGTAGAAAGGAGGATATATAATACTGTGTTAAAGTGATCTTTCCTCTTTCTCCATACTTATGTGAACCAGAGTATATGATGTACATTACAGTACAAGACAGGTGAATTAAAACTAAAATATGAAAGGTTAATAATGTCAGCCCAGGACAGTGGACTAAGCACATTGGTTTACAAAGTCTATTGAACACATGGGAGAAACAAATGCAGGTACTGTCCTGCATCTTGTTACTGGATGTGATACACTCATAGCAGAGGGACTGAATACTGAAAGGCACAACAACGTAGCAAGACTGTTGCAATGGAGATTGTGCAAACACTACAATATTGAAGTAGTTTTAAAGCATCAGAAACATGAACCACAAACATTGTAGAGATTGATGAAGTTTATATTATATGGGATCAACCATTACCAACAGTTCAAAAAATAGATACAAGAAAACCAAATATTGTAGTCCAGGATAAAAGATAAACGTAGCCTTGATCACTGAAAATACTACATCCAGAGATTACAGAGACACACAGAGTCATGAAATACCAGAATTTGCAAGCAGAAATGACAGCAATTTGGAAGAAAGATACCCAGACAGTTCCAATAGTAGTAGGAGCGCCAGGTCTAGTACAAAAGAACTTGCGTTCATATTTAGGTATGCTAACAATACATGTAATGCCACATGAATTGCAGAAGGAATCAGTTCTGGGCACATTACAGGTGCTGCAAAAAGCACTTTTGGCTAACAGTAAGGATAGAAACAATACAAATTTCATGAACTTCAATGATACCCTGACTTAGAAATGAGGTCCCTTCTCGTCATAATATTAGAAACCCAAAAGACTTGGATAAATGTATTTATTTTATTTTACATTTGTTTACCAGGAGTGTGTGTTGGGGACAGGAGCACATTTTCAGCAGAGGCCTGGGGAGAAAAGCTCCAAATAGATCACAATAATAACTATTTACCATAATAGACATATAGTACATAACCATTTTCAAAATAGATTACAATTAAACATTTTAACAAAAGACATACAGTACAAAACAAATTACTTACCACAGAGTCCCTAACAAAGAAGCCTGTCCTATATTCCACTAGAGCACACATTATATATTATTTATTTAGCAAAGAAGAGCAAAGAAAGTTTGTAAGAGAAATGTTAGAACAGGTAAACATATCAGTGTGTAAATTATATACAGTAGAGAAGGTTGTAAGTACACCAAGGTGTGAATGGGAGAATTTGAGCGATTATCAGATGCATATGATAATTATGTAAAATAACATATAGATAAGATACTTAAAAAAATTAAACTGCCATTCTATGATCGCAGCATACTGTCCTACTTGACAGGATGGCAACTTATTGTATATAACAACTTGATAACTGAGAATCAATAAACAAGGAAGAACTCACTGAAACTGCACTCAGCAGTATGGTGCTAATTGGCATATGGAGACATGAGTTATGTATGAATGTATGCATGTATAGAGTGGTAAGCACTAGGTAGCCTATCTACCACAAGACGAGTGGTTTCTGGCCTAGAAATGATAGATTATTGGCCATTTGAGCAGTTTTTTCCATCTTTTTCATCTTTCTGGTTTAAAAGCCCACATTTGTGCTTGTTTCCTGCCTTTCCTGTAACTAGTCTAGTCCAGGTACAGATTTTCTGTATCCAGGACTGTTTATAAGCGTCTGTGCCCCCCCAAGCCTTTCTGTGTTGGAGGGAAGCCTTCTAGCTTATCAGTGGGAGTGGTAAGCACTAGGTAGCCTATCTACCACAGGAGGAGTGGTTTCTGGCCCAGAAATAGTAGCTTATTGGCCAATTGGGCAGTTTTTTCCATCTCTTTCAACTTTCTGGATTAAAAGTCCACATCTGCACTTGTTTCCCGCCTTACCTGTAACTAGTCTAGTCCAGATACAGATTTGCTGTATCCAGGACTGTTTGTAAGCCTCTGAGATGTGCCAAAGTCTGCTCTTCAATTTTTCCCTTAGATCTGCGAGTTCTCTCCTGTCCTGCACTTTTATTAGCTTATTAGTTTAGCACTTTACCAGACTTCTTCTAGCAATTATTGTAGCACACAAAAGTGCTACCAGCACTAAACATTCTACAAGGAAATAGCTTCAGTATTTATTAATGTCCACCCCTCCAGGCATGTCTAAAGGTCAGTTCCCTGTGCTTTCTCCTATTAACCTGGTGAACTTGGGCATCCTGAGGCAATGTAGCAACTGCCTCATGTTAACAGACAACCCTCTCCTCCTACCTCCCAACACTCAGACATGTGAGAGATGCACTTATATATCCAAATTGGAAGCCACGCACTCTCCAGCCAAGACCAGAATAGCTGGACAAGAGGAGAAGGTCAACACTTGCACCACACCACATGGAACACATAGACCTCCAGAACACGCACCAGCACTGCCTTCACAGAAAAACACAAACCACACGCCCACCTTCATGAAGGGTCTCAGTAAAAATCTACACAAACAGGAGAGTCCTCTGAGGCAGAAACGCAGCCGACCACCACAACACAACACTAATGATGAGACACATAACTCTCCTAAACAGTGTGCCACTCAACCAAAGCCCCTAAGACAAAACAGCATGCTGATGTCCCACTCACTAGGTTGAATAAGGAGAAAGTAACAGTCAGCTGCCTGTCATGTGCCAGGATCTGCCACATAACTCACGCTCTCAGGTCCCTCAACAACAGGTACAAATATGACTGTCATTGTACATGTGGGTGTGATGACCTGAGACGTACCTCCCTGGACTACATGAAAAGAGACATGGAGGAGCTCTTGGATTATGTAGCCCAGGTGAGTATGACCCTAGCCTTCAGCAGCATCCTACCATCACCCAGAATGATACCATAGTACAAGCAGAAAATGATTGATTTCAACAACTGGATAAGTTTCTGGTGTCATTCTAAGGGTATCCAGTATCTGTCTGTCTGGGATGACATGATTGACAGACTTCTAGGCTTTGCCAGAGATGGCCTGCATCTGTCACACCTGGGCTTCCGGATACTGGCCAAGGTTCTTGCCACCCCATATAATGCCTTTTTTAGGTGGTGTTCCAAAGACAAAATTAACATCATAACAGCTACAAACAAATGCAATCAGAGAGTCATGCTGCTCAATGCTTGAAGTCTAAATCTCAAAATGCAATCTCTCAAAGCACTCCTTAAAATGGAGAACATCGACATTTGACCTGTAATAGAGACCTGGTTCAAGGCAGTAGAAAGCACCCCTATACCACCAGGCTATAACTCATTCCACACCTTTTGGCCCCCGAACTTTGACCGAAGCTCCAAAGACGGTGGTATTTCCATATTCGTAAAGGATATGCACACCTCCAGACTGGTAGCCCAACATAATGCATCTGAGATACTTCATGTGCAGCTAACACTGGGTAAGGCAGTGATTCAGGTCGTAGCCTGCTATAGGTCCCCAACCATATCCCAAGATTCACACTCCACGTTCCTAAGCACCCTGGAGAATACGCTTGCCCAATGCTTTCTGGAATTCATTAATTCCAATGCTCTGGAGCAGCTCATTCTTACCCCCACTAGAGGTAGCAACATCCTTGACATGGTCATTACTAACATGGGCGACCATTGCTCTATACCAATAGTTAACTCCTCCCTGGTTAGATCTGACCACAAACTAATCACCTTGGAAATCCACCCCCCCCCCCTCCCACAAAGGTAACCACCATGAAAAACTTCTCCAAAGCTAACTTTGGGCTCCTAAAAACAGAGGTGGCTAACTTCACGGCACCCATGCAAATGAAGAATAGTTGCATGACTGCTAAATCATACACCAATGCACTGTACGAACATGTACACAAATGCATGGATCTCACCATACCCAATAGAGCTAAGACGCTCTCCTCAAAAAAAGGAAGCCAATCTGGTGGTCCCCTGCCATAAGCAAACACTACAACAAAAGGAGGAAATTGATACGGAATAAGGTAAAGTCCCAAGACTGGAAAAACTCCCTTATCAGCCTCAACAAAAGGTTGAGATCCCTCATCAAATCCTCTAAAGCTAGCTATGAAAACAGAATTTCAGCAGATAGTAAAGACAACCACAAGGCCTTCTATAGCTATGTAAAGAATCTCCATAGCAATACCCAGATTTTCTCTGAGCTACTGCACAATGTTACCTCCTATATCAAGCCAACAGATATTGCCAATATAATGGTCAGCAGATTCAGCACTGACCAAGGCCAAGAATACAGTTTCTATGGGACCTGACAATATCCCTGGCTGTGTTCTACATGAACTACAGAGTGTGTGTTCTACATGAACTACAGAGTGAACTGGAACCTCACCTGTGTGCCCTGTTCAATCACAGCCTCACCTCAGGCGTTGTCCCTACCAAATGGTGCACTGCTACAGTCATAGCAATTACAGACCCCAGGAATTATCACCCAATTAGCATGATGAGTCTGATATGCAAAGCTATGGAATGGGTCATCATGGACCTAATAAACAAGGATATAGGGAATCTCCAAACTCTGGATCCTACACAGTTTGGTTTTTGTGAAGGGTAGATCATGCCTGCTCAATTTGGTCGACTTCTTTGAGTCAGTCACCAGAACTGTGGATGAAGGCAAGGTAGTTCATACAGCCTACCTTGAGCTGGCCAAGGCCTTTGATACCATTCACCACTCAGGAATGATAGAAAAACTCACTAAGTTAGGCATCAACCCCTATATCACTAGGTGGGTTGCTAACTGGCTCACAGACAGAACCCACAGTGCGAAAGTATCTGACTCTTAAGTCAGATTGTCAACCAGTCATGAGTGGATTCCCACAGGGTTTGGTCCTGGATCCTCTCCTGTTTGGTATCTACTTCTCTGAAGTCCAGGCCAACACGACAGGACTCTGGCTGACAAAGTTTGCAGACGATTGCAAGTTGGGAGCTATTATTAACTCCCCAAGTGATGTTGACATCCTATAGAAAGGACTCAATGACACCAACGACTGGTGTCAGAACCATGGCCTTAAGCTCAATGCCATAAAATGTGTCGTCATCCCCCTTGGGAAAAACCTGGTTCTCTTGAATTACGACATTGATGGTAGTCCACTGAACACAGAAGGCGTTAGAGATCTGGGAACACAGGTTGACAGCAACCTCTCTTTTGACCACCACATTGTCACTGTGGTCAGAAAGTCCTTCTATGTGGCACATCTCATTACTAAAGGTTTTGTATCCAGGAAGAAAGAGGTCATTTTCTCCCTCTACTCTTTCCTCATTAGGCCAAACATCGAGTACAATGTCCCATTTGGCATGTACCTCACTGGACACCTGCAGCAACTGGAGAGGCTACAAAAGTACCTCACAAAGAGGATCCTAGGCCTTAAACACTTGTCCTATATGGACAGACTCAAAAAACTCCAACTATTCTCTGTCTCATATCGCCTACTTACAGGCGATCTCTGCTTGACTTACAAAGGCATGTCTGACCCAGCTCTGTTTGAAATGCTACATCTAAAGAAATCCCAATCCCTCCACATCACATGCTGCAGAGACTTCAGCCTCATTGCCACAATCAACAGAACATGCTGGAGGGACAGGTTCATAACCCAGAGACTGCTCATGCTATGGAATAGACTTCCCATACATGTCAAGCAGAGCACCTCACTGGCCCTCTTCAAGAAAAATCTTGATGAGTAGTTGGGAAATAGAAAATTCACCCTGGGGATCACTTCAGTGGCTCTACTCAACAGAGGCACTAGGAACTAAGGTCGGGTGGCATGATGCCAGGGTAATCCTATGGGCTAGGCTTGTAAAGGCTCCAGGGCCATTAGCCTAGTACACACCTATGAGTAATTGCACATAACTTTTTACTTTAATTTACATGTTTTTTGCCAGGCATGTCATCATTTCCTCATGTCTCTTACACCTTGTGCATTACTATCACTTATTCAATCACTTGGTATGTTCACGGTGTTTGAGGGACCAGCATTCTGTCAGTCCGGTCATTTGACGTAAGGGTATTAGTACTGTTGTGAGAAAGAAAGCATGTAAATGTAATTCATACTTTTTAGACCAAGTTTATCCTATGAACACTTTACTCATGTTCACATGCATTTTATTCTACGCCTGCTAGACTTTTATCGAATGTTATTGCTGCCAACATGCCACATTTCTCCCTTAATATTTCAAAAACATAATTGCATTTTGTAAGAGAAAACTACCTTTTCTGAGTCCTTTGGTTTAAGGTAGATAAATGTTTACATTTAAAATAAAAAAAAAACAGATGGCAATTGCCAGACACTATAAACATAAAAATAAAAACAAACCAAGTGTAACATGGTCGAAAATCTGATGAAGTCTTTAAAGTTCAGATGAAAGAGCTTATTCCTGGCGCCAGTCAATAAATTTTTTTGACTGGGTTACACTTGGTTTGAATTTATGTAACTGTCTACATATGTTAAGTGAGTCCATACGCAAAATGATCCACATGAAATAGTCAGACACTAGTATTGACTTGAATGTCTTTTGAACTTGTAGTTCTTATGGTACAGGGTTTGATTTCCTCCACCATCAGTTGCCAGCTGCGTGACCACGAGTAAGCCACTTGATGAGACATTGTTCCTGAGTCATCCCTTTATAGGGACTCTCTCTCTCCAGTGGGCTTACCTAGTTAATAAATGGGCCATCCTGCTTGAATATTAGTACTACATGCTTGTGCAGTGCTCCTCTATGAATCATAGCCCATGAGTTGTTTTTCATTTAGTTGAGAATGGAAAGGTTGAATGTGATTTTCAGCATTTTATTTTGTCAAAAGTCATATTGGTGGTTGTGATTTTGTCAAAAGCTGGTAACTTCCCATTGCATTTTTTCACAAATTTTATCTTGCATTTTTCACCTTGAGTATGTTGATCAGTGGTCCCCCTCCCTATAAACTGACACAGTCATTTTCCATTAAGGTTAAGAATCATCTGAGATGGCTCATCATTCAGGCAGCCATCAGGGGTGTTTTGAAGTGTTTACTTCTTAGCCCTATCTTCCAGTGTACAAGTCTTGATGTTAGCAAACAAAAGGGGCCTTGTTTGTTCTATACTTCTGCAAACAATATTGCCAGCAAGCAGCCCTGTCTGCTTCCCTGAAGCATGGGAAATGGCTTTCCCAGTCTCCACTAGGGAAGTCCCACTTCCCTGTGTACTCTCCAAGCACATTCTATCCACCCTTTCCTTCAGGAGAGGTAAATAGATCACGCTCCTTAAATCCTCTCCCTCTTGCCTGGCTCTTCTACTGTCAGGGCTACTAACTGAATGTTGGTTACCTGGGTCAATCAGGGCTTCACTCCCCCCCCCCCCATGTCATGGAGTCCGTCCTATAGCATCACAAATGTTATATGTATATGTGTGATGTGAGGGTTGGGTGTCTTGGAGAAAAGGAGAGGTTTTTTTTTTCTTTGTAAATTTCCCTGTAGTTTGAGTTTGTGAGATTGTATATTTGGAGATCAACGCTGCAGAAGGGAAGTCCTGACATTGGTGGAGGTGCAGAGGGGGTGTAATCCCCCTTGCAAAAAATGATGCTGTATGATTTTTCTGATGTTTGTTATTTACATTTGCTTCCAGATGTTAATGGTGGTTGGATTGATTTTTCTGGTGTTTATCTACACTTGTTTCCAGATGTGAATGGTGGTTAGACATTTAGTTTATGATATACTAGGCTTCATCTAAATGAGACTCGTACTTTCTTTATGAACTAAATTATTATGGCTTCTGTAAATAATTCCTGTGCCTATTCCTTCAGCATGAAATGGTACTGGACCTAACTTTACACTGATCAAATATAGGCTCTGCCAGGGACCTGTTGCAGTCACATTGGAGGGAAATGTTGCACATGCAGCAAAAGTATCTCAACTTAACGTAGGAAAATTAGCATTAAACCTGTAATAGATTTTATCTGTAGCTCATGTTAATAAAGAAAACATGTTAAAGTGGGCAAACTATAGTTTGAAACCATGAGAGGAAATAAATATTCATAGATTTAATTTACATATTAAGAATATTAAAATATAACCTTTAAATGCAGACCAATACATTTTGAAGTATTTTATGTAAGTCATATTAAGTACTTGTAAAGCAGTATTTTATTCATGTTAGTTTGCATTCAAATATACTTGCATCCAAGTAACATCAGTATTTAAATTCTAAGAAACCTTATTTTTTTTCTAATATCCTGTGTGCCATCTAATTCCTTTCTCTTAGGAGAGAAGACTTGTATGTCATTCCTAGATATGTAATATACGTGAAATATTTTAGGTATAATGTGTACAATAGTTTTGTTCGTGCATTTAAGAACGCATTATTAAAACATTTTTTAAGTAATGACCAAAAATGTTTCAAAGCGGTATTACCCTTACTACAGTTTTTAGTGTAGCATCATTTTTATTATTAGGTATAAAAAGAGTTGAAGAACTTTTTCATGTATTAAATGACTAGATATGAAATTATATTTTTATTTTTACAGATGTCCGTAAAACTGACCTTGTGATTTTTATTTAACTCTGGGCTTTTTTCAGTTTTCTAGTTTTCTTTATTCACATGCCTTTTCTGAGATAAATAAACTGAATAAGACAATTCCATTTCTTCAGTATTGATGAAGAGTCTGTTATCTTGAATCTATGAAACAGTGTCTTTAAGAGTGCTGAAAGTTTTTATATCATAAGGGAAAAAATACTTTAGATATAAAATCTGTGTTTTAGTGTTATCTTTTTTCTTTAGAGATTTAGACAAAGTCCACCATGCCTTTCTTTTTACATTGTTTTGACTGGATTGTCATTATCAGATGAAATTGTTACTTTAAATGGGGGATTACATCAACTTTTCATATTACGTGCTTATCCAAATATGAAATAAATGTAATAATTATTAACAATGGATAAGCTCCTTATTAACATGGAGTTTCAGATCTTGTATTCCTTATGACAGTCCTCCTTAAAGGTTTAACATTTTTGTATCTATTATGTTAAAAAGTTGACCATATTTTCAAATTCCATCTTGTCTCTGTCCTCTTCAATAAACATACATTACATCAAATGACATTTGATGACCTTTATTAAAATTCCATAAACATAACTTTATTGACCAACCAATATTTTAATTTATTAATCACAGCATAAACATCCATAAAACTGTTAACTAGGACAGTGTGGCCCCGGTTACCCTGACCAAATAAGTCGCATCCTTACCTCCGCTCACTTATTTTACTTATCAAGCAGCGTCCCACCACTCACTTTCATTTCCCACTTATTGAATAACGCATACTACCAAGTAAGCCGCATCCTTATCTCTGCTCACTTATTTTACTTATCAAGCAGCGTCCCACCGCTCACTTTCATTTCCCACTTATTGAATAATGCATACTACCAAATAAGCAGCATCCTTACCTCCGCTCACTTATTTTACTTATCAAGCAGCGTCCCACCGCTCACTTTCATTTCCCACTTATTGAATAACGCATACTACCAAATAAGCCGCATCCTTACCTCTGCTCACTTATTTTACTTATCAAGCAGCGTCCCACCGCTCACTTTCATTTCCCACTTATTGAATAACGCATACTACCAAATAAGCCGCATCCTTACTTCTACTCACTTATTTTACTTATCAAGCAGCGTCCCACCGCTCACTTTCATTTCCCACTTATTGAATAATGCATACTACCAAATAAGCAGCGTCCTTAACTTCGCTTGCTTACTTTTACTTATCAAGCAGCGTCCCACCGCTCACTTTCATTTCCCACTTATTGAATAACGCATACTACCAAATAAGCAGCGTCCTTAACTTCACTTGCTTACTTTTACTTATCAAGCAGCGTCCCACCGCTCACTTTCATTTCCCACTTATGGAATAACCCATACTACCAAATAAGCAGCGTCCTTAACTTCGCTTGCTTACTTTTACTTATCAAGCAGAGCCCAACTGCTCACCTGCATTTCCCAGCTCATTGAAATGAACATCCAACACCAGAGGGGGAAAAGAAGAGGGACATGCCTGCCCCTCTTCTCTGCCTCCCAAACGTATAACATAACCACACAATCCCCAATGTTCCAAAAACAGGAAGGGAGGGTGGGTAGCAAGTTCATGGCAAAATGTGATTCCTTATCCAGTAACACTCTCATAAAACCCATTAAGACCCTCCCAACACTTTTTTATCCCTTTTGGGATGTACCTTACCAGACACCTGCAGCAACTGGAAAGACCCCAAAAGTACCTCACCAAGAGGATCAAAGGGCTCAAACAGATGCCATATGCTGCCCGGTTAAAGAAACTCCAGCTCTACTCAGTGGCATACCGCCTGTTCAGAGGCGATCTGTGCCTGATGTATAAAGCCATGTCCAACCCGGAATTAATGGACATGCTGCACCTCAGAAAATCCAAATCCCATCGAGCTACGCGCTCGAGAGACTTGAACCTCAGCACTGAAATAAATAGGACATGCTGGAGGGACAGATTCATAACCCAGAGGCTCCCTTCACTCTGGAATAAAATCCCAGTCCAGGTTAGGCAGAGTCCCTCATTGACTCTCTTCAAGAGGAATCTTGATGAGTGGATGGGAGATCGTAGGTTTACCCCGGGTATCACTTCTGTGTCACTGTTAGACAGAGGCACAGTATACTAACCTCGAAAAAGGGCATAGCAAAATAAATTTAAAATGGGTGGCGAAAGCCAAACACATTCTGGCTAGGCTTATAAATGCCCTAGGGCAGATAGCCTAGTATGAACCTATGAACCTATGAACACTTGCCACATTTCCTCCCAATCATCCTACTTTCCCATTTAACCCTTCCCCCAGCTAGCTTTCTTCCCCTACCCTCTTAATTCCCATTACTACTTCTACCTAGAGCCCCAACTGAAGATGTCCCTGGACAAATAGGTTTGTTATCAAACCTCATTTGTCCCAGTCCCCTTCAATAAACACACATCACACCAAATGACATTTGATGACCTTTTATTAAAATTCCATAAACATAACTTTATTGACTAACCAGTATTTTAATTTATTAATCACCGCATAAACATCCATATAACTATTAACTAGGGCAGCATGACCCGAATCACCCTGACCAAATAAGCAGCAGCCTTACCGCCGCTTGCTTATTTTACTTATCAAGCAGTGCCCCACCGCTCACTTTAATTTCCCACTTACTGAATTAAGCATCCAACCAAATAAACAGCATCCTTACCTCTGCTCACTTACTTTTACTTATGAAGCAGCATCCAACTGCTCACTTGCATTTCCCAAATCATTGAAATGAACATCCAGCACCAGAGAGGGAACAGAAGAGGGACACGCCTGCCCCTCTTCTCTACCCACCAGCCTTACCAGGCTGTTCCCTCTCCTTCATACCAAAGCTTCCAACCAAAACCTCCAAAACAAACCTAACCATACATTAAAAGGTTGAAGCCAAACACCATTTGGTGTACTCCATCCTCTCTGAACCAAACTGAATCCCTGTCATCAACCTCCCAAAGCCCTGTCATTTAAATATCCAAAGCCTCCAGTTGCCCAAACTGCTGAAATTAAACAGATTATCCCTCAGCAATGCCAAAGTGATACCCGTACCCTTGTATAACCTTTGTAAATAAAACAAATCCTCACTTATCTTAATACCAATGGTAGCTTTTCAAATCATGTCCAAGTCATTACCTGCCAAATGTACCACCAAAACACTAAAAATCCCAACACCATCAGAAACAAAACAAGCCCAACTGCATGCCATTCTACCTAACTGCAATGTCCTTTTAACACCCAAAGGATATAATAATTTTCAAAATGAGATTTTCTTTTCTAAAAGATCATTTTAATAGCATTCCAACCACACGCTTATAAGACAAAACATCTAAAGACCGGAAAAGTATTTACTGACCAATGAACAACCCTCTTTAATGACTCCATTACATCCATGAAGCCAGTACCCCCCAGATTGTAACCCAATGAATCTCCATTTCCTAACGCCAACTCTTGCCACAAAACTTATCTTGTCAGTAGCCATAATCTGCCAGTCTTCACACTATCAAACCTAAACCAAGCCTTCAAACATATAAACCACCATCCAAGATTTAATAAAATCAGATAACCCTGTCACCTGCACAACTATACTAATTTGAGCTAAACCCACCTTTAACCCAGCCTTATCCTGGAATTTCAACCCTTGAGTTTTTTTTTTTATCACATTACCTTCACATCTGGTAAATCAAACAAACCATGGCTTACATCCATTAGCAACCCCAGAAACACAATGCCTTGCTTAGACCTTCATCTTCTGCTTAAACACTGGAAAACCTTTCTTCACACATCCCCAACACACAAGCAAAAGGGGATCCAGATAATGTGTCTACATTTGATTGCCTACCCGCTACTGCCAAATCAAATAAAGAAAAGTGCTAAACTTAAGTAGCACAGACCACCGAGCAATCCATCGGTATAGCCTTGCCCCAGGAAAATTCAAACCCAACTACCATACCCCAACATCTGACCAATGTCACATTGTTGTGACTCCACCCCACCTTTGGACAACCCCAAACTCCTCAAAAACAATCCCCAAACCCGCTTTACCCTGCCTCTGACATAACTCATCCTCACCAGCCCACACACTACTCCCAAACCGCACCAACTCTGACTTGCCTTAATGAGCACTTAATAAAGTAGGATTACCTGCAACCCCACTGTGCACCACTCCAGAAGAATCCATCATCTTTGAAATCCACTTCCTTCAGGCCATCAACTGATACCCAGTCTGTTCTCCCCATCTGTGACCTCACTGTGCACCACTCCAGCAGAATCCATCACCTTTCAAATCCACTTCCTTCATGCCACCAACTGATACCTGTTCTGTGCTCCCCATCTGTATGCACCACTCCAGCAGAATCCATCACCTTTCAAATCTACTTCATTCAGGCCACCAACTGATACCCAGTCTGTACTCCCCATCTGTGACCTCACTGTACACCACTCCAGCAGAATGCATCACCTTTCAAATCCACTTCCTTCAGGTCACCAACTGATACCCAGTCTGTGCTCCCCATCTGTGACCTCACTGTGCACCACTCCAGCAGAATCCATCACCTTTTAAATCCACTTCCTTCAGACCACCAACTGATACCCAGTCTGTGCTCCCCATCTGTGACCTCATTGTGCACCACTCCAGCAGTTGGAACATCCATCCCAGCAGAATCCATCACCTTTCGAGCCCATGGACTGTTGCAAACTCTGCACTTCCCCATCTGCAAAAGAAAATAAACCTGTAAATCCTCTGCACACACATAACCCAAAACTTATTAATGACAACCTTAAAAGCTGTCACGGGCCTACCCTGTTCAACCACTCAGCCATTATCATGCTCCACATCCCCTTTCCTCAATAGCCTGGCACTGCCATATCCTTCAGCAAATCCTTCAACAAATGTACAACACTTCAATGAGGTATAACATAAATATCAATATACCTGGGTTAGCATGTAATTCCGTAAAAAAAAAAACAAATACAACACTATATGGGTCAAGTAACTTATTTCATAAAAACAGCCTTGGGAGCATTTCTGCAAGAAAGCACTAACAAAATATCCTCACAAAATCACTCTAACCTTAAACAGAATTACATATTCATCTGTTAAAAAGTGTGACCTTGGCAGCTTCTCACATGTGCTGCCTTCTTTTGGCAATTGGCTCTAACAGCAACATGTACACCACAATGAAACTTAACATGCTTAAAACGAGAGCGTAAAATACCTCCATACATACCCAAACATTTTAAGTGTACCTCATTTAGAGGAATGGTCCTCATTTGTAGCTGTAAAAAGTTCATGTTCCTCTAAGTTCCACAAGGAAAGAGATTGCCACACAGATGTCCCACACTGAAAGAGTCTCTCACATATAACATGTTAGAAATTTAACTGATATCATTGGCAAGTAGAAGTGAATCATATTATTTCATTAAAAAGCCTATTCTATAAGTAAAATGATCACACTTAACCATCCTGTGACTTCCTAGTTAAAGTCATTAGTGAGAGACCCTTTACCCATTTGTTCCACATTATGAGAGGCAGCGTTCCTCATTCTGCAAACTGAAGGTTGAAAGCCATGAACATATCCCTAAGTATTTTAACCATTCAAGCTGGAACAAAATGCTGAAGCACCACTTCTGACCAACACTTTACAAATCTCCCACATTATACAACTATGGTAGAGACAAAAATCAGGACAAAAAATGTAAACCATTCCATACTTCCTGCCAATACACAGATTACGGAGCCTGCAACAGCATCCACGTTAAAGGAAAGGCTTTATTCAATATAACCCCCCATAACATTACCAAACTTAGACCAGGTTTCTGATAGGAAGGCATCTGTGAAGAAAAAGGAAATATTAGAACCCTACACACCCTGAATAAAAACTGGTCTCAGAAACTTATAAGGTTATTAGCATAACTGGTCTTGTATTACCTTGCATTTTGTAAAGGATATAAAGTCTGTGTGGTGTGTCTGCCTTTAGGTTGGGCACAGGGTTGGGAACTCGGCACTGTAAAACCTCCACTGCCAATCATTCTGCACACCGATGATCCTCTGTAATGAGTGGTGACCCCTAATGGAAAAAGCCGAAAGATGAAGAAGAAGATGGTCTAAAGACTAAAACCTGCCAATATTTAGGGACTTCACTCCTAATTGATTTGCCACAAAATCTAGGCATACTGCAAGAAAAATAGATGGTTGTAAAGTGTAGCAGAACATCTGCACACAAGGATTAACCCCCCACCTTCCCCCCAGGTACTGGTTAATGCCTCACCATGCAAACGTGGCAAGCACCCCCTAATCACAGGTGCCTCATTGAGTGTGTAGCACGTTACCAGTAACTTGTATCAAATAACAGTAAAGGCAGCTATTAACTTTGACTCATGGAGCATTGTACTTTAAATACACTGGGAAAAGAATGGCAGAACACTTAAATTATATTAATGCGAAGTAGTCGCTGGAAAATACATTTATGGCAATTCTATCAGTAACAGTTTAAAAGTTCCCAGAGCAATCCTGTGTTTCATCAACCCTTGAGCACCCGTGCTGAATCACCTACAGCCGAACCATGAGGGAAGCCATAGCCCTCAACTTCTCAGCTCAAAACCTAGAGAAAGCCTGATGAAATGGGGACATAGTCCCATAATAGGGACAGACTTAAAAAGTGGCTAGAATAATAGGGGTTGTGATGCAAGCCTACCCCATGAATTCCAATGTATGTAATGTATGTATTATTTAATGACTGTGACCTATACCTCTCATCCTCTCAGAACAAGAAATCTGGACAAAGCCATAATTAAAGTGAGACAAAGGCCCAAAAAGAGGGGTAATAATCAAATACTGCTCTTATAAAGTTAGAAAGTTGATAGAATAACAGGTTTCGCATTAGCATGGATTTTCTGAAAGTTATGAAGTCTGAAACACAACATGACTGTCATTATCATCTAACTTCAGCCTTTACTAAGTTGTCAGTAATTTCCAGTGAACTACAATGTTATAAAAATGGACCAACATCTGAGGCAAAATCTGGACACACCTATGTAAAATCCTCCTTTCCCCATAGACAATGAAGAGAGAGTTCTCCCCCCTCCCTTTTCTATACCCATCTGCATATGAACGTTTTTTTAATTAATTGTTATTAAATTCACAAAACAAATGCAGGGAATTATTATCAAATACACAGAACAAATGCAGGCAATGTAGCTGAGAATGCACCCTGGCAATCTAGTGACTACAATCCTAGATCATCCCCGTGATTTGCCAGAGAACCACAATTTTATGAGGAACAGATCAAAAATATGAGGCACTAGGACAGTGTAACCTAAAATCTGGACATTCAGTGAAAATCTGGACGGTTGGCAGGTATGCAGTAAATGCCCCCCCCCCCCCTCCAAGCCCATTGTTCAACCCCTACCAACAGCAAACCACACCTCTCAACCTCATGTTGCAAATCTGGGAACAAAGGTGCAAAACAGGGACAGACCCCAAGCATTCACCTATAAACATAGAAAGTTGCCAGAGTAACAGGGTTGTGTCAGTGCACATTTTCCAGAAGGATTTAGAGTCTGAAACTCAAATTTATTTAATTAACGCTCCCTCTTGTCAGTAGTCACGCCATGCGCATGCACAACCAACGACCATCAATTGCGGGTATCTCACAGCCCCAGAAAAACTGTTTTGGCAGACTGATGAAAAAAAGAAAGAAAGAAAGAAAAAGAAAATACCATCCCCGCCACAATTAACATTTTACTGGCACACAACCACCAATATGACTGAAGATTTACTACCGACATCACACCCACACAAACTGCCATTCTGTCAGCAACAAAATAAAAACTAAAATCTGGCTATTCCATGAAAATGTGGACAGTTGAGAGGTATGACTCATACCTCTCAACCTCTCAGAGCAAGAAATGTGACAAAGCCATAAATAACAGTGGGACAAAGGCTCAAAAATAATAGCGTTCTTACAAACTCAGCAAGTTAATAGAATAACATGTTTTACAGTTGCATGAAACGTTTGAAGTGTATGAAGTTTTAAACTTACATATCTGGCATTAACTTCTAACTTTAATTTCTAATGATTTGCCACTAACCTGCAGGAAAACCACGATTTTAGGAAAAACAGACCAAAAACATGAGGTGAAATGTAGACCTTCTGCGAAATTCTGTACAGTGGAGAGGTATGGGTCCATAGCCACTAAAATAACCAATACTTGCAGCCACTTCTCAACCCTCAAAACAGTCCTGGAAATTGCTGCCCTTGCACTCACCAATGGGAACCAAAACTATGAATTCCAGAGGAACGATTTCCTCTGCTATGATTTGCCATTAATTTGCCAGAAAATCACAAATAAAACAGACTAAAAATATGAGCCAGAAATTGTGACACCCCCCCCACCTCCCCTGCAGGTACTGCCATTATTCACAGGCAGCTCCAGACTCCAAAACACGTTCTTCAAGTCAGAGACTGCTAACCACCGTTTCTGCTGTCCCAACACCTCAAATGAACCACTCAAGCCCTTTACCAGAAAACACGCAAACAACAACTGAAATGCACCAAGAAGCTGCCAATAACAATGACACAAACAAGGGGATCGAGCCACATAACTACCAAATCCCCTCAACTGCCTACATATTTAAGGAACCAAACAACAGCCTGTGGAAAGCAGGACATATGGCTCTGCCTAACGAAACAAGGGAAAAAAACAAGGCCACAACTACCCCACACTACACTTAAACCTGAACATCAAGAGCTCCAACCAAATGCACCATAATTCCCAGCTTAACCTAGACACAATTACCCCCTGCCGATACTCAAATTCTCAAAAAAAAAATTTATAAAAATTTATATACAGACCACCTGCCACCAACCAGTAACCTGAGGCCTCCCTTTTCTCTCAGAATACCTACAATTCATTGTTGCTGAACCTTGCCTTAGCAAGTTCATCCCAAAATGTGATTCCTTACCCAGCTACACTCTCATAAAACCCTACACTTAACTCACTTTCTCCCAGTCATCCTACTTTTCCATTTAATCCCCCCCCATCCCCCACCCCGGCCAACCTGAAGATGTACCTGGACAAATTGTTTTTTTACCAAGCCTCATTTCTTTGGATCCCCATATATTCTCAAATTTCTTTTTTCTCTGTTCTGCAAGTTCTCAAAGGTATTTGGTATCCATTTGTTTTATTTTAGTAAAGTTCAGGCGGTAATTCTTCCTTTACTCTTATAACGATGTTAATAAATAGTGTCTCTAGCCTTGTTTTTAATAGGATAACTTGTTTTTTGTATTATGCTTTTCCCTTTTCAGTCTCTTATAGTTTACTTGTACTGAATCATATGCAGTCTTTTTATATGGCTTGTAGCCATTGTGGAGACAAATGTTTTATTGTAGTTACTTTTTTATAAATATTTCCTTTAGAGACATTTTATAAGTACTCTTCCAGTTAGTGATCCAAGTATGCTGTTTAAAGGAAAGAATTAATTATCTAATGAACTGTAATGTTTGTGTTGAATAAAACATTCCAGTACAGTATTGGACTTAAAAGTTCTAAATCTTTTTTTTTTAGTCAGATTAGTTGTTTTCTGTCAATTTATTCATAAAGCTGCAAAGCATCTGTGTGGATCTCTTCACAGGTCATCCATTTTGAATAAATGCAGTTGTGCGAGCATTCTGACAGCAAGCTCAGAATAGTGATGGTATGAAGTACTGGGCTATGCAACATATGGGCTATGTTCTGCCTATATAGTCACATGGTAGATTCCCACATATCAAGCAAGCAGAAGTATTCTTTTTCCAGGGTCACAATAAAGTTAAAGTACAGCCACTGCATGGATTTAAGTGCCTTTCTGTTATTTGCTTTTCATTAATCCTGTACTGTCTTAGTAACTTCACAAATATATGCTAGTATAACCCTAACTTATGTGGATCTGAGCTGATTAATTTAATTTTGTTGTGAACATAAAAAGTGGAGTACAAATATGCTCAAGCCTTCTCAACGTGCCTTGTTGGGAGGGTGGCCTAATGGTTAAGGTATTTGCCTTACAAACACAAGGTGCAGGGTTTGAGTGTCACAAGGGATAATTGTCTAGGCTTACAATGGCTTACAAGAGCAGTTAGCCTAGTATGAACCTATAAACCTTGCATACCCTGACACCAAGTCGACATACGCATGCTCTCAACTCAGATCTTCTTTGTCACCAGTTTGAATAACATTATTGTACGTGGGTCTGAACGCCCTTCACTTGGCTGGTAATATCAAGCCTACATCTTTCAAATAAGTATCCTGTTGGGGTTCTTTTTTAATTTTTCTTACATTGTTCTGTGAATTGCATGCCATCCAAGAAAGGGAAAAGTCAGTATGAGAGGAAGATTCCCCATAAAGACCACAATGACAGGTGTGCCTTTTGCTTAGGTGCATCTTACAACCACACTCAGTGTTCCATCTATCAGGCTTTTGTACCCACGACTTTCTGTAGCCATCTTTCTTCACTTTCCATTTACCTTGAGAATCAACATCTCAAGCTTTTGGCCCAAGGTACCATGGAAGAATCTGCTCACTCTGAGGTACAGACTCCACTCAGAAAGAAGGCCATGAAGTCTAGGCCTGAGACTGCCACTGTTTGGACTCCACTGGATGTCTTTCTTGAGGTGAGTGAGAACCCAGAGGATAGTCCAGTGTTGCCATTAATTTCTTCTGCCACAACCTTCTCGGAGGCCAGAACTGCAACTGCTTCTCGCGCCTCCTTGGAGGCCTTGCAAACATCCCCTGCAGACATCGAGGGGGAACCACCACTGATAATTTCTGAGGGGTCTAGAGGGATTCCTCAGATTCTTGTTAGGGAGGAGGTCCCATGTGCATTAATTGATTCTAGGCAGGTGACTGAACCTCTACAGTTTGTCAGAGCGGACATCCCAGTGAAGAAAAGGCAGAAGGCCAAACATGTGGTGTCAGCCCCAAGGGCTTCACTCTAGGCTTGTTCAATGCCTTCATGGCATTAAAGCCATTTCAGGGGATTTGAGTTCCTGCACATCCTTGGTCCTCTACCCCTAAGAGGGTTAGGGACTCTGAGTCTTTGGACAAGGATTTTGACTCTGAGGCTGACTCCGGAGCCTATTCCTCTCAATTGCCTTCAACTTTAGATTATGGTTCTGAGAAGGAGAACTCTGTCAGTCCTGATTCTCTCTTGGAGGAGCTTTCCTTTGGTGACACAGTCCTGTGTATGATGGAGCATTTCAAATGGGATTGCTCTCTAGTATCAGACATCCAGAAAAGGTATTATGAGTTGTTACAAATGGACTCTCCTAAATCTGCAGCTGTCCCTCCTGTGTTGGCTGCTGTATGAGATACCTTTTCTGCTACTTCACTGACTCTGGACTCTCAATCTTCAGCCGATAGGTTCTACAAGGTGCCAGATGTCTGCAATTTCTTTTACAAGTGCCCTTTATCTGATACTGCAGACATTTCTTATGTACTGATAATTCTTCTAGGCTGTTGCTTTCTTCCAGGCTCCTTCCTTTAGACAAGGACAGTAGAGCCATGGAAATGATTGACAAAATGGTATACACTTTGGCTACTTTAGCCTTCATGGTGATTATTTACCACACTCATATGACAAGGTATATCCTGTCTCTTCTTTCCCAGATTGGGAAGATTGCTTCTGATATGTCTGACTGTCAGGGTAGGACCTCAGTTCTCTCCTTGTTCATTTCAACTTCTCAAATTGCCTGCCACTCTATGAAATGTGACAAATGCATCATATAGGGCTGCTGCCTCTGTTTCAGTGATGAGATGCTTTTCCTGCCTTCACCTTCAAGCCTTGCCAGATGATATCAAAGCAAAACTTCTGGACTCTCCTTTGAATAACCAGAATTTGTTTGGTACTGCTGTGGCTGACCTTTTCAAGACCTTACAGGATCAAGGTAAGGTTAAAAAAGATGTGAAACATCTTTTTTGTTTCACCTTTGCCAAAGACTGCTTTTTTGTGTATGCTGCCTAGACAGTCTTCCAAAGGTAAAAAGGCTCCTAGGTGTGTTTTTTCAGTTAAGCCAACTCAAATACCCAAGCCCCCAGAGCAGGGATTTCCTGACAAATCTGCAGTCATCTTGACTGTCTGCCCTTCCTTCCTCTCAGCCAGGTTCCCTTGTCCCTCAGGCTTCCTCTTTCTTTCCCAGTTTGGCAGCTGATTACCACAGACACCTGGGTTCTCTACATTATACAGCAGGGTTACTTTATGACATGGAAGACCCTTATCTCCTTTTATGGTATTCCTTAACCCCATGAATAACAACTTTGTCATTTTTCAGCGGTACTGCAGGGTTTACAGAGACCGAGAAAGGTTTGGGTTTTTATTCCAGGATTTTCCTGGTCCCCAGGAAAAAGGTGATTTGGAAAGGTTTACTATCATATACCCGAAATGTACTCGGTCGACTGTTCACATGGTTGACCGAGATTGTGCGAAATTCACAATGTCGAACACTGGAATTGCTGAAATACATGTCGACTGCTACCTAGGGATGGGTTTTAACATGGGTCGAGATAGGGGCAGATGTGTATTTCGGCAATATCAGTGTTCGACATTGCCTACGGTTGACATTCCGATTTTCGAACGAAGTGGCGTCGAGTGACTTCACTTCGAATAAATGCTAGTAAACCTCTTGGAAACCTGTCCTGAATATTTCCTTTCTGAACACCTTTCTCATAGATCCTTCCATCCGAATGCTGTCTCTCCAAACTCTGCTTCCTCTGTTGCTTTCCTAGGTCTTTCTGGTTTCCTTGGATCTGAAGGATGCTTACCTTCATATTCCTATCCACCTCCTATTCAGGAAATATTTGCATTTCTCTGTTTCTTACTGTCATTTTCAGTTCTCTACTTTGCCCTTTGGACTTTCAACAGCTCCAGGGGTGTTCACCAGATGTCTTGCACCTAAAATCATCAATCTTTTCACTATATGGACAACCTCTTGCTTCAGGCTCTATCTCATTCCAAGCTAATGCATGGTCTTCCTTTTTTATCTGGCTTTTGTTGCACAGCCTGGGTGCACTGTCAACCTTCAAAAATCAGTGCTAACTACTTCTTATAGTCATGTTTTCCTAGGCTGCAGGTTCCAGGCTGTTCCAGTGTTGGCATTTTTTCTACTTCCAAGGTTTTGTCCCTCACAAATTATTATCTGTCCCTGCTGCCCCTATCCTTTTTTACAGACAGAGTATTTCTCAAGGCTCTGAGGTTTATGGCCTCCTCCACTCCTATGCTCCCCTGGGCCAAACTTCATGTGAGGAATTTTCAGTGGTACCTAAAATCAGTGTGTCTTTAGCACCTCCACCCACTGGACCTCTGTTCTCTTGTCTCAAACTGGAATTTCACTGTTGGATTTGGCAGCTATCTCTCAATCCAGATGTTCCTTTCCACTCTCCTCAGCTGTCTCAGGAACTCTTCACAGATGCATCAGAGCTAGGGAGGGGAGCCGATTCATGCATCCTGAAGGTGCAAGTCTTTAGGCCACCTAAGCAGAGAGTAGATCATGTCAACATCAAGGAAATGTGGGGTCTCATTCTAGCCCTGCAAGCTTTCCATGCTCAATGGGTCTCGGGTCTCTTGAAGGTTTACACGGACAAAATCACTGTTGTGTAGTATGTGGTACATTAGCAAATAAGGGGGCACAAGGACTTACCTTCTTTGTGGGTTAGCCCTTCACGCATGGGAATTAACCATCAAATTGCAGGTCACTTTACAGGCAGCCTATATTCCATCAGAGCACAAGCATCTGGCAGATTTTCTCAGTAAGTCCAGGACATAGCCTTATGAATGGATGGTTTTACAAGATTGTGTTTCTGTTAATAGTTCAGCTGTCGAGTATTCCTCAAGTAGATGTCCTTGCCTCCCCTTTGAACTGGAAACTCTGTCACTTGTGTTCCAGTGTCTCGAGTGCTTTGGCTTAGAAGGTGGATGCCCTGTCTTTGTCTTGGAACGGAATGCCCCTGTATGCCTTTCCTCTTCAACCAAGGGTCCTTTACAAAACTGAGAAGAGCTGTCAAAAAATCTTGTTGGTGAATCCCTTTTGGCCCAGACAGCACAGGTTCCCCTCTTATCCCATATGACCAAGGCAATCATCATGTTACCTCAATGCATTGATCTTCTCACAGGAAAAAGGAACTCTCCTTCACTCTCATCTGCCCACTCTTCAATTCACATGTTGGGTGATAGCGTTTTGATTCCTTTCTGACACAAATTTTCTGAGGATGTGCTCAGGGTCCCAAAGAAAGCCAGGAAACCAACACCAGAAAGTCATATATATCCAAATGGAAGAAATTTTCTGTTTGGTGTCTCAGACTTCAACACTATCCCTTTTCAGTAGGGGTGCCTTTGGTTCTTTCCTATCTATGTGAAGTACCGCATGCTGGCTTGGCATATTCTTAAATGAATGCTCACTTGTCAGCCATTTCTGCCTGGCTGCCACTTACCCGCCATTGGCTTCTAGGTTTGAGGTCAAGCATTTTCTTAGAGGCATCCTTTGCAGTAGACCCCCAAGATAGCCCATTACCCCTGCTTGGGATCTTAATTTTGTCCTTGAGAAACTGGCTCAAGCTCTTTTTGAGCCTTCTGCTTCTTATTCTTTGCAGCATTGTACCTGGAAGACTGTTTTATTGATTTGTTTAACCTCATCCAGAAGGGTGTCTGAACTCCAGGCTTTGGGGTCCTGTCTCTCTGTACAAATCTTTCTTTTATGCCTAACGTGGTTAATGAGTTCTCACTTAATCAGTCTGTTCAGCTTCCTTATTTTTTCTCTTTTCCACAATCTGCTAGTGAGAAAGTTCTTCATATCTTGGATTTGCATACACAGCTCAGATATTGTCTAGACAAAACAAAAGCCTTTCAAAAATCTGATCAGCTTTTTATTTCTTTTCATACCAGGACATTGGGTTTGGATATTTGTAAGCAAACCATCTCCTCCTGGATTTCCAAGCCAATTTATTTTTGTTATTCTTTTCATGGTAAGCAGTTATTGGCTTCCATGAGGGCTCATTCCACTAGAGCAGTTGCTTCCTCTGAGGATTTCTTCAAAGGTTTGGACACCAGCTCCATCCTTGCATCTGCTACTTGGTCTTTGGTTCACACATTCACTAAATGTTACAAATTGGATGTCATATGAATGCTTTTTGAATCGCTACTTTAATGTTGTAATTACCATATGTACATTGTCAATACTTTGTAAATATGATAGTTATATAATAATATTTTGTAACTGTAATTGGAGCTTTTCTCCCCGTCCTCCATTGAAAATGGGTCTCTGGCCCAGTGGACTTTCCTGGTCAATAAATAAATATTTTCCAGGGCCAGGGCAGGCTTTGCCAAGGCCATCCTGCATGAGTTTGTGGAGGGCTCCTTACCTTCCTCCTCCCATCCTTTACAGTAGCTTTTGTACTCTCCTAGAGGTGATGAATGCTGCAACAGTGATCTGGAAGAACATAATATATTTGTGTAAGATCCCACCATAACAGTAAATGTCCTCCTTTTCACTGTTGCAGTATTCACTCCTTCCCTCTCTTCTAGCCCTTTTTCACTTCCTTTTGCATGGGTGGTATTTTCATTATGGCAGAGAGGTTCCTCTCCTTCCTTCCTTTTTTGTGGATGTACATACCCTCCTTTCCACTGGGGGTCCTGGTTCTCCTGGGCCACCCCAGTTCTGTGTTGGGAGAGTGTGTATGTCACCTTTATGCACTTCATTTCCACAGGGAGCATAGATGTGATGTGCAATGCTCCCTAGATAACAAAGACTTTGGTATACTGGCCAAACATTGGGCTAACCTTGGCAGGAGATCCCAGTGGTGATGAATGCTGCAACAGTGAAAAGGACTCCTACTGTTATAGTAAGACTTTACACAACTGTACTGTCTTCTACTACAAGCTACTAGGTACACTTCTTTTAGGGATTCTAAAGAGGTGTCTTATATTTGTTTAGCAGAAATGTATTTATGTGTGTATTTTGTAATTTTTACCTCTCTGATTACATTAAACTAACTAAATATTGTTTCTTCTTCCAGCAAACAACTTTCATTGTCTAACTTTTCACATTAATTGCTCAGGTTACTGTTATCTTCTGCTGTTTTCTCCTTCAGTACATTTGCTCTTCTGTTTCCGGTATATCTTATACTTTAATGCCTGACAGGACTTTATGTGTAACATTTACAGTATAAGCTATAACATAGAGTTGTTTGTAAGAACGTTATTTAATGATTTTTTCTTTCTTTTCATTTACTTAGAGACATTCTGCATTTCCAATGTCCTGTATAAAAAGAGCTGTTTTTTTTAAGAATATCGTTTACTTAGTTATGTTTTTAAAAGGCAGGGAGGAGGAATAAAGGAATGGTTTATAATGTCCAGTTTTAGGCACAGGCTGAATATAAAAAAGTTAACACTAGAACTAAAGTAAATTTTACAAAGCATCATTGTACAAAAGGTGTACATTTCTGGGAATATATGGAGTTAACTTTAAGGACTCCCCACAGAAACGCTTGACATAATTAATGGAGAAACATACTTTATTACCTATGGATGTAATGCTGTTGAGTTGATAGCTAGGTTTAGAATTGCTGAGACAAAGGGGAAATTCATAAATGTACCATGAAATGTACACATAACCGTTTGGAATTCAGGGACAGCCCTAACACTGTGCTCCTGGTGATTTAGCCGTGTTGTATGCTAATGAGACACTGGGGAAGAGATGTTTGCTAATTAGCCAAAATGCTCCCTCTCCTGGAACTGCCTTCAGGAAGGCATCTACATACCAAATGATTCGGGAAATCACTCAGATGTGTAGATCAGCATGGCCAGTCCCACGATGTCACTGTAGTGAACTCAAAGGTTCACAGTTGTGAACTAGGCTAATAGCCCTGAAGTCTTTACAAGCCTAGCCCATAGAATTACCCTGGCATTGTGCCACCCAACCTTAGTTCCTAATGCCTCTGTCGAGTAGAGCCACTGGAGTGATCCCCGGGGTGAATTTTCTATTTCCCATCCACTCATCAAGATTTCTCTTGAAGAGGTCCAGTGAGGTGCTCTGCTTGACATGTATGGAAAATCTATTCCATAGCATAGGTAGTCTCTGGTTTATGAACCTGTCCCTCCAGCATGTTCTGTTGATTGTGGTAATGAGGTTAAGGTCTCTGGAGCATGTGGTACAGAGGGATTGGGATTTCTTTAGATGTAGCATTTCTAACAGAGCTGGGTCATACATGGCTTTGTAAGTCAAGCAGAGATCGCCTCTAAGTAGGTGATATGAGACAGATAATAATTGGAGTTTTTGAGTCTGTCCATATGGGATAAGTGTTTAAGGCCTAGGATCTTCTTTGTGAGGTACTTTTGCAGCCTCTCCAGTTGTTGCATGTGTTTAGTGAGGTACATGCCAAATGGGGCATTATACTCCATGACTGGCCTAATGAGGGAAGAGTAGAGGGAGACAATGACCTCTTTCTTCCTGGATGCAAAACCCTTAGTAATTAGATGTGCCACATAGAAGGACTTTCTGACCACAGTGGCAATGTGGTGGTCAAAAGAGAGGTTGCTGTCAACCTGTGTTTCCAGATCTCTTATAATGCTTTCTCTGTTCAGTAGATTACCATCAATGTGGTAATTCAAGGGAACTGTTTTTTTTCCAAAGGGGATGAAGACACATTTTTTGGCATTGAGCTTAAGGCCATGATTCTGACACCAGTCGTTGGTCTCATTGAGGCCTTTCTGTAGGATGTCAGCATCACTTGAATAGCTCCCAACTTGCAATCGTCTGCGTACTTTGTCAGCCAGAGTCATTTTGTGTTGGCCTGGACTTCAGAGAAGTAGATACCAAACAGGAGAGGACCCAGGACCAAAACATGTGGGACTCCACTCATGACTGATTGGCAGTCTGACTTGGAGTCAGCTACTTTCAAACTGTGGGTTCTATCTGTGAGCCAGTTTGCAACCCACCTAGTGATATAGGGGTTGATGCCTAGTTTAGTAAGTTTTTCTATGATTCCTGAGTGGGGAATGATATCAAAGGTCTTGGTCAGATCAAGGTAGGCTGTATGAACCACCTTACTTTCATCCACAGCTCTAGTGACTGACTCAAAGAAGTCAACAAAGTTGAGCAGGCATGATCTACCCTTCACGAAACCAAACTGTGTAGGATTGAGTGTTTGGAGATTCCCTATATCCTTGTTTATTAGGTCCATGATAATGCATTCCATAGCTTTGCATATTACACTTGTCAGGCTAATGGGGTGATAGTTCCTGGGGTCTCTATTCACTCCTCCTTTGTGGAGAGGGATGACTGTAGTAGTGCGCCATTTGGTAGGGACAAAGCCTGTTGTGAGGCTGTGATTGAACAGGGCACACAGGTGAGGTGCCATTTCACTCTGTAGTTCATGTAGAACACAGCCAGGGATACTGTCAGGTCTCATAGAAGCTGTATTCTTGGCCTTGGACAGTGCTGTTTTAACCTGTGCAGTAGTAATACTGGGTGCCTGACAATCTACTAGTATTGCGATTGGTCCTTTGGGGGGAGGGGTAAAGTTAGCACTGAATATGTTTGCCAGAATATTTGATATATCTGTTGACTCAGTGTAGGAGATACCATTGTGCAGTAGCTCGGAGAAAATTTGGGTATTGCCATGGAGATTCTTTACATAACTATGGAAGTCCTTGTGGTTGTCTTTACTATCTGCTGCAATTCTGTTTTCATAGCTAGCTTTAGAGGATTTGTTGAGGAATCTCAACCTTTTGCTGAGGCTGAAAAGGGAGTTTTTCCAGTCTTGGGACTTCGCCTTATTCTGCATCAGTTTCCTCCTTCTGTTGTAGAGTTTGTTAATGGCAGGGGAACACCAGATTGGCTTCCCTTTTTTTGAGGAGAGCATATTAGTTCTATTGGGTATGGCAAGATCCATGCATTTGTGTACATGTTTGTACAGCATACACCAGTATGACATGGCTGTCATGCAACTATTCTTCATTTGCATGGGTGCCGTGAAGTTAGCCACCTCTGTTTTTAGGACCCCAAAGTTAGCTTTGGAAAAGTTTTTCATAGTGATTACTTTTGTTGAGGGAGGGTGGGAGGGATGTGGATTTCCAAGGTGATTAGCTTGTGATCGGATCTAACTAGGGAGGAGTTTACTATTGGTGTAGAGCAACGGTCACCCATGTTAGTAATGAACAGGTCAAGGATGTTGCTACCTCTAGTGGGGTTAAGAATGAGTTGGTCCAGGGCATTGGAATTAATGAATTCCAGAAAGCATTGGGCAAGTGTATTGGTACATGCGTAGTTTTCCCAGTTAATGGAGGGGTAGTTGAATTTTCCCAGTATGAGAGTGTTAGGTTGGACTCCATAGTGTTTAGGAATGTGGAATGTGACTCTTGGGACATGGTTGGGAACCTATAGCAGGCTATGACCTAAATTGCTGTCTTACCCAATGTTAGTTTAATGGCACCAGCAGCAGTACATGGATCAGGTAATGGGATGAAATATTTGCCACCAGGCATAACTATATGACACATATATTATAGGGATAGGGAAGGGGGTACAGTAGCCACCAGCAGTTATATATTTGTGCCTTAATAGCACCTATAGCAGCAGTATGGGGAGTGAGGGATGGGGGAAGCACTGGACACCAGGGAATATTCAACTCTTGTGCCTTAATGGCATTTCAACTAGTATGGGGTTCAGGGGAGTGGGGGGAACCACTAGATAGGGCAAGGGCAGAAAATTAATGGACAGGGACTGTGTGTGTGTGTGTGTGTCTGTGTGTGTGTGTCTGTGTGTGTGTCTGTGTGTGTGTGTGTGTGCAGTTGCTTTTGTGTCTGTCTGCCTGTGTTTGAATGTGTACTTGTTGTGTAGTAATATGTGTGTTTGTACATAAATCAAGACTCACTAAGGAAAAGGAGTTATCTATCAGTATGATTTGGTCACATGCATTATCAGTTGCTACAAATCGCTTGAAAGTCATGAAAATATTAAAAAAAAATCATTGTTATCATCTAATTTATGTATTTATTAGCTTGTTTTATCAGCGTTAAATTTTGAGTTTATATCCAGAACTGTAAATAATTTGTGGTGTCTTGTGGCATTTTTAACCCAATTCACTTAACAAGGCTTTGAATAACAATCCTCTGAAAATAATTTCTTGATGCCTTGCAACAAACTAGAACCCTCTTAAATGTATTCCAGAATGAGTGTTTTAAGCCACACATCTTGAAATTAAAAACTGTTTCTAAACATTAGCACTATGTGCAGCAAATGATGCAAGTATATTGTGGTCACTATACTGGATCATGAAACGCAAGTAGCAGTAGTCTGTATATCAGGAGATATTAACCATGAGTTAATAAATATTTATGTACTGTCTGGTTGGGTCTGTATTTTGTGATTGAAGAATCTCTTCTTTGAACACATAATAATTGACACATATACAGGGAATGCTTTAAACCACAAATGGCCATGTCCTGAGGAAAAAATTAATGTTTCTATAAAATAAAAAACAAACTTTAAAACATTAACCATAACCCCCCCCCCAACTAAAAATTTCCAACTCCGAGATCACTCTACATTGAAGAAATGGGCGATTCCGGATAACGGCCAACTGAGGAAAATATTCAAGGATGTGGCCATTCGCGGTTTACAGCATTCGCTGTCTATGTGCTGATTATTATGTGTTCGAAGAAGAGATTCTTCGATCACATAATATAGACCCATCTGATTCTTACTGGTCAAACTCCTAAACCTGAAACTTAAAATTATCGGATCAGGCCACTGTCCTGATAAAGGAATGAAAACACATATGTATATCACAAAGAACAAGGTATCATAAATTCCCTGCATATTAGACAGTTATGTTTGTTTAAAAAATGTAAAACAAAAATAAAATAATAAACAAATGCCCTGAATATAGATTTTTCATTTGTGCCTTTCTAAAAATCAACAGAAAAACACAGACATGTGGTTAAACATTGCATACAACTCTGAATTAAATTTTGAAAAACATATGTTAACTAGGGATGCAAATTAAAAAAAAATTGGAAGGATGCTACTTGTAGGCTGTAGCCAGTTTTGGAAACACTGAAAAGTGCACCTAGGGACCAGTGCTCCTTGTGCAAAATGTGTTTATCCTGCGGCCATCTCATTCACTTTGCACCCACTGCTATTTAGCTATGTGTGAGCCTCAAGGAAAATATAGGCAAATATATCACTTTACTGTAAGTAAACTTGTTCCTTTAAGTGAAACAAAATCTCCAAGTGGAAAAACAAAGATGTATATGTGATGTCCCCACTCTGAGTCTGTAATCAGGGAGCCTGAATCCTCATCAATGGCACTGGAGAAGGACGTTCACTTGGAATAAAAATGGATACACCCAGTATTTCCAGATGCGGCACTCTGCATCAAGCACAATTTCCCTTAAGTGCACAGAGGGAACACACTCAGTCTGTGGTCTGGGTTTTTCTCCCTCCAGGTCCCCAGTCAGATTCCACACTGGCACAGCTATAGGTTTGAGAACTCAGTTGAGTGTACAAGCCAAGTTTTCCACCACTCTCTCTGTAAAGCCAGTGCTTCATGCTCCTGCTCCCAAGCAACATGCACACACACAAACGCACATGCACACACACACACACACACACACACACACACACACACACACACACACACACACACACACACACACACACACACACACACACCCCTGGGAAAGGTTGACACAGATTTACTAGCTATGACCCTTATGCCCAGAGTATAATGTAGTTATACTGCTACCAGACACTCCAAAGCCAGCTACTGCAAATCTCTTACAAGGGTACTCAATTATACTGAGTGAAATTAATATTAATATAAATGTTAGTGTTTGGCCAATATGGAAAGGCTTTCAGGAGTGCCCAGAGCTGTCACCAAATATATATATATATATATATATAAGTACTCTCAGAGGTTAAAATATTCTCTAAAAGACCAGCCACAATGAAAAGTTTAAATATATTTAGTAATACATAATCAAAGGACATGAAAATACTAAATATATATTTACAATAAACACCAGAGTTTTAATCACATGAAATATTAAAAATAACACAGGTGGAGAAGTTCACACAGTTACAGAAAAAACAACACTTAACTAACCTCAGTATATTTTCCTGACTGATCTAAATAATTATTATTCCCTGATTACTTACTAGAGGAAGGCAAGATGAAGTAGGTGAGAGATCCTTCATTTTCAGATAACAAAAACAGAGTGTTCTGAGACTTCAATTTTACCTAGTGTTAACCATTATTTTTAGTGATGAATTACAGAATGACATCACATACATATAGTCATCTGACTTCTGGTTCTCATGCTTCTCCTCTTGGCTAGAAGCTGTCAGGATTTAGCATATATGTGTCAATAATACACACACAGAGCCTTGCTAAAATCTGCTGCAGCTCCTGGAAGTCATAAAACAATTTCAAACCTCCACCCTTCCAGGGTAGCAATTAGTTCACTCCAATGACAATGCAGCAAGCTTTCTAGTACAAGCTTTTTGTCTCTGGCTGCATTGAGAACTGTAATATACAATTTTCATGGCCTAAGCCAGGTAATTTAATTTCAAACTATTTTCAATGTTTGAGATTAACCTCTTCTCTTCCAGTATCCTCTGTTAAAACATATACATTTAATCAGTTACCATACAGTCAGGACCTACTGTTGGTACACTTTTAACATAAGCAGCTTTACAAATACATTTTTCAACACAAGCATGTGTACAAATCAGTTTGATATACAAATGACATAATTCTTTATAAAATTCCAGCTAGCTACACTGGCATATGTTACATATCCACTGCCCTACTTCTCCTGACATAGCTGGTAAGACCTCAAATTGTCACAGTATATGTGAACAGATATTGAAGAGAGGTAGCAACAGCTGAAGCATCTCCCTGACCCATATGGAAAATTCAGAAAAGGGGGTTGATGATGATGATGATGATGATACATACACCAAGAGACATGATACGGCAGACTAATCTCAACATTCTATACAGGGTCAGATATACTCCATCCTATGTAGTATGGGCAAAGCATTTTGTTTGTCTGTAAATTTTTCTTAAAATTAATGGTCAGTAGACCTTATTCAGTCATAACACAGGCCTCAATGGTAAAAGCATATTATATACACATATATCTATCTATCTATATATATATATATATATATATATATATATATATATATATATATATATATACACACACACACATACACATATATGTATATATATATATATATATATATATATATATATATATATATATATATAGTTTTTTATATAATATATGTGTGTTTAAAGACAATTTACATAGGCAATCAACAAGCATGTTTTTGGGAGGTGGTAGAAAATTGGAATAATAAAAATCCACACAGACATGGAGAGAGAATAAAATTTCAACATATAAAGTGAACAGAGCTCAGGGTTGAGCCTCAAACCCTGGAGCTGTGAGGCACAGTCACTACTAGGCTAACATGCTGTGCAACCAGTAGGAGTCCATTATGATCACTTTCATTGCTGGGCATATCAGCCCAAATATCATAAGGCATACAAAACTTATCATGACCCATTGTACACTGACCTTATTAAATGCAGTACTGGTTCCCATGTGGCATAGCTGGTCATGACCCATGCTGTCTAAGAGCACAGAGGATACAGCACAATGACATGAAAAGGGTTAGCTGCTTATTATAGAATCCAATGAAATTCTTGCTCATTAGTTTTGGGAACAAAAAGCTGCATTTCTTAATAAAAACACAAACTTATGAAGGTATCCCATTTTTCCTCCACTGATGACAGGAGTTGATCACCCCTTAATATAACTGTATTTACTTTAAGTGACTTTATGTCTATCAGTGCACAGCATGGTATTATCTTTGTGTAATGACTGGTGGGTGGAAGTCACTCTTATTCTTTCTTGTACCGACTCTCCTAATTCATTTCTAACAACCACTAACATGTTCACACTTAGAGTACAGCACCTCTTACATCCATTTCAGCTTCATGGTCAGGACATAACATCTATCTTCCTTGACAGACACTATTAGCAAGCACTCGTATAGCTCTTTCGTGGAAGGTTTTGCTTTACACACCCAAATTTAAATATATTAACTTAATGGTTGTACAACTGTATAGAAGGGGCAGAAATTGTGAAAATGAATCACCTCTGCACCTTATTACAGGCATTTTACTACAAAAATAAGGTTTAAATGCATTTAAATATAAACTGTATTGATGTTATAAAAAAAACTGTGAACATTTAAATCAAAATAATAATAAAACATCACAATTCATTACAATTGAAATCTCACCCCATCCACAATAACGAAAAAATAGTACATAGACATTTCTGTTTCAAAAAAAATGCACTCTTGACATTCATACCCAAATATTACTGCCTACTTCTGAATGCCACTGGATCATTCCTGTATGTGATATATTTTGAGGAATCAAAATGAAGATGATTTCAAAAGAAAAGTCTCCCACTTGATCAGGCATCAACTACAACAATAGTAAGAGAAGTAGCTGAGAGAAGCACATTAGAATTGCAAGAAGTGGTAAGTAAATGCACTCCTGAGAAATTGTGTGTTAAATCCTTTAGGGAACAAACCCACTGCAATTATTGTAAATTATCACACAAAGCTGAAAGGTACTAATTTCAACAGCAGCAGCAACAACAAAAAAACCTGCAGAAAATTCCATAAAAGATGCCATACTGAAAGAAAGTGTAACTAGAAAAATAGCAGTAAAATTGACATTTGCAAAATTTCAGACATGAGTCGTAACATCTGTTTAATACAGTGATAACATTAAGTAAGTTCAGATAAAACAGAGGCAGATATAGACAATGAAAAAGAGGTGTTGTGACATTCATCTGTAATTGAAGTCATATTAGAGGCAAAGGCTGTTGGATCAAGCAGGACTGCATGTGTCTAGTCAGGTATCAGAAGACACCTTGATAATATGATTTAATCATTTGTTTCCCTCCAGATGTGGCAGGTGTTTCTAAGATGGGGTTAGATTAAGGAGCAGTTTTATCTATGATTTCCTTACAAAATAAAATAAGTTATTACCACAAATACATTTGCATGAATAAAGGCATTGCATGGTTTTAATGGGTGAGAACATTCTACAGGTCTTCAAAGAAATAAGAAACATGATACAGGAATTCTCACTTAGAGCCTTCTTTGTCTGGCTTGTTTGCTTTGCCATATAAAATCAGCCCTGCTGTATGTTACACTTTTATATATGACACAACACTAAGTGTAATTATTTCCTAAAATAAATATAAGCCCTTAATCTTTTTCATAGGGTACAGGAATTCAGTTGTATACTGATTACCTATAATTGGTCTCTGTATTGATTACTGCAGATTTTATTTATTTATTTATTTTTATTTATATCTATTTGCTTTCTCTGGTAGAGCACTGATCTCCATGGACTATTTTCAGACTCAGTCTGGGAACGGTATTTGGTTAACTGAATAGCTCGAAGTCACACAGTTAGGAAAGGGAGGCAGAGAGAATCAAACCTTGCACCACTGGACCACAGGAAACTGATTACAATCAGCAATGGTCCCTGTTCTCAAGAAGAAATTGATATGACTTTGGATATAAGAGAGATCAAGGCAATATAAGAATGGCAATGGATTGGCATGTTTACTCTTTGAAAGCCACAACAGCTAAAATAGCTTGAATCCACTGCCTATATTATATGTTATTGGGATGCTGTGTGTGTTGAATTATACTATACAGAGTGAACATAAAAGCTCTTAGAATTGCGTCAAGTATACGGGTTAACTGTAATGGAGTGGCATGAAAGTGTTGACTGGCTCTATCTTTTTCTTTGCTACCAGTAAGGATCACTTACCACTAAAGCAAAGTGCATTGTTATGTAGTTCTACATTAGGGAATCAAACTGTTTTATACTCTATAGTCCTGTTTGGATAACATGAGCAGCACTTGGGAACTAGTTAAAATGTATCAGTTGTAGTCTGAAACTGAAGGCAGTACATGAGCTGCATTTTGGGTACTCTTCAGATGAAGTGTATTTTCTGAAGTTTTTTGAGGTAGGCTATCAAGAATTCGGAAAATACAGATCTAAGTAAAAGAATGTCAAATGGCTCAAAACACTCCATAACCAGTGGAGGGGGCAGTATCATGGAACCCATTTCTGGTTATCTTGAAGTACAAGTTAAGCCTCTAGCCAAAAAGAAGAGATCCTTCATATTAGACTCAACTGATTTCTTCAGGAAAATTAGATGCATCCCAATTAACAGTGAAGCAATCCTAGATATCGTAGGCGTAAAAGCCATCTACACTTCTCCTATTCTGCATGTAGGTTAGCATCACAAAAAAATGTATTGATTAGTTTGCATTTTCCCATATTGTGGCTTATGAGTAGGATCTAGAAAAGGCACTTCCAATGTATGATTATTTATGGAGGCATCATTACAGACCCTACAGATAGGATATGGTATATAATTTTTCTTAGGAATACAGCTAAGGGGTTTTATCATGCAGCATACTGAGAATATTCCATCTTCAGCTATTTTCATTAAGTTTACCAGTAGGATACAGTTTGCTGGGGGAGTTAAGGTCTTCTATAATATATTTGGCAATGCCCAAAAGGCTGTCAAGTTGTTAAGTTTAGCTAACATGGATGGATCCAAGAGATCACAGTTTGTTGAAAATTGTGGAGCATTAGTACCAGGGTAGCGCATCACAAGTTCAATCTCAATTCCACATTCTAACATCTCTTTCCTGGAAATAGAAGAAAAGTTTGTAATTATTTCAAGGATATCGATAATTAATGAATAGTGACTGATGGTGTATGATAAAACCTTCTGTTTACTACCCTTGTCCAAGAATCCTGCCTTTATGAATGGTGCACGCTTGTTCTAGATAAGTTAGTTGTTCCTAGGAAATACAAAGACGGACTTATTTGAAGGTATATTTTGAAGTGTGGATGTTTAACTTCCCTTTATTCATTATGTCTTTTCAGTCTGTCCAATTAATGCTTGTGTTTTGCTTAGTGACATAAAGGAATTAATTGCACATCTACCATTCTTAAACTGGCTTTTGTAATATTACATATAGTAAATGCATTCACATTAATCACTGGCATTTTTAAAACAGTGCTGAAGATGAGCTTTATCCTGTTTGCCTAATATACAACTCTGATCCTGCAACTTAACCAGATAGTGCTACCTAGTCGACCCTGTAAAGGGACACTTGTGTCTAGTGATATCAGCTGGTCAGCAAATGTCTAAAATAAATAAATATATATATATATATTCTCCAGGATATCACGACACAGAGGTGTACCAATAGAGATCATTTAGGGTCCTTACTATATTTGATTCCCAGGTATCTTAAAGATGTGACCTGATGGATTTTCTTTATATTTAAGAAAACTGAAGTTTGGGAATGGCAGCTTATTTCTAAGTTTCATTTTATAGTTCAGTATGGCATTGAAAGTCATTATTTCATATCTGAATAAGGGCAGAGAGATGAAGATGATTTATAATTCTCTGACCTGATTCCATGGATATGCTTGTTTTGCTGAATGTCCCTAATGAGTAATTCCAGATATATGCTAAACAAATACAGGAAGAAGAAAAATCCTTGTCTTAATTCCTGAGGATATGTACTAGACTGAAGTGCAGTTACTGAAATGCAGGTAAAGCGCCTCGAGTATATCATCCTGACCATGTTTTAAAGGCCTCTGATAAGTTCATGAAGAGTCTTTGAGAAGAAAGGTGGCAAGTTGGGAGGATGGCCTAATGGTTAATGTGTTTGCCTTATAAACACAAGGTGTGGGGTTTGAGTATCAAAAGGGATACTTGGCTAGGCTTAAAATGGCTTGCAAGGCCAGTTAGCCTAGTACTAACCTATGAACATATATGAAGACTGTATCACGGTAATGTAACAATGACTGCAGAATGGATTTTGAAGATCACAAGGTTTTGATCATCACTCCAAATAGTGCAGACTATACTGACCTGATAAATGTCAACCCCTTCATAGTTGTTGGAGGCTATAAAGATGGTACTGCAAAAAACGCAACATTTCTAGAGTGCATTACACTATCCAGGCCTATTAATGACTTGATAAATTCTTTAGTGCAACAATTAAAGCAAAACAATTGAAGACAATATAGCTGTTGCATCATCAACAAAACCACAAGTCAAACAAAAATTAGAAATACTACTGCATACTACTGTTTTTTGGAGAGGGGCTTAAATGTTTGTAACACATCAACATCTAATTTTTGACCAGCCTATCCCTTTCCAGTCATCAAGAGTAACTATCCTCTCTGACTTCACTCAGTATAGGTGTGACCTACCTGAATGGTTGATAATGCTGTATTATTGCAACATACGCCTCCACAGCCAAAAGAGCTAGACTATGGTCACATGGGACCCTATACAAGGTAATGAACTAAGCCTCCTCCAACCATACAGATATTCTATTACTTTGTCTGTCTCTCCCAAATTATTATAAAACACTGTTCAAACCTGTCAATGTGCATAGTATATTTTTTCTTTTATCACAGATATTTGGATTTCATTTAAAACCTTTATTTCAAATTTTACAGCAAAAACACTGACAGCTATTTCTAAGCAAAACAAAACACTTTCACATTGAAAACAGAGGGGCAACATTTGTGGAGAAATTCATACTGAAGTTGTTTGTGACATCCTGTCATAAGAACATTTTGATTTTAATTTATATATTACAACAAGGCATCTGCTCCAGTAGCAATTAGAATATATAGCAAAAAGATTGCAGAAATTGTAAATCCATAAAAAATTACCATTTTCTTACAGAGATTTAAATATGTAGGAATCGGAGAGTTAAGTGCAATTTAAAAACCATGCGTACTGTATTGGGTAAACAGTGTTTTGTAGAGCACAAGTTAAAATGGGCAAAGCACAGCTTCCTCTGAAACTCCCGTATAGTGAAAATGCATCTGGCAACCAATTAAATTACAATCGACATGCTGGGATTCATAGCCAAACAGCATATAGTGAAACACTAATTTGTCATTACGTGAAAGGTGCAGGGAATTCAAAAGACAAATATGTAATGCATTTGTTAACAGCATGGAACAGCCCACTGGACACAAGTATCCCTATTCACAGGCAGTCCAAGAACACTTATCTGGTAAAGTGACTTGTTGAGAGTCATACAGTAGACAAATGAAGTCTGAGAGAATCAAACCTTGCACTACTGGAAGCAGCTCATTTACAGCTCATAGCATAACTTATCTGCACTAAGTACCAATCAACCTGATGTAGTCCAACACAATACATTCCAGAAGTACTTGCAAAAACAAGCTAAATTAAGAACTTACTCATAGTTAAAATATTAACATTAACCCCCTCAAGACTTTACCATTTATTCACTGCCAAATAATAAGCAATTTAACAGTCAACAAAATGAAAAAACAAAGGATCAAACTCAAAGACCATGGCTCATATTATGATGCTCCAGTTTATTACAATTGATTTCTTCCTTTACCTCATAACTACTCTGGGATGCAGATACTAAGAATTTACAGATGTGTGCGCACATGCACACACACAAACACTCACTCTCACACACACACACACACACACACGTTCTCATATGACCATCAATTAAAACCTCTCGTATGACTGTACACCTCAGATATCTGTCTGAGATCACGTGGATGAATAAATTCATAAGCAATAGCTTAGAAATGCATCTCACCTCATTGAATTGCTGTCAAGAATCATATAGTGCAAACCACTGCAATACCCCACTGTGCTCTCATCTTCTTAGCTCAAGAATAACAGAAGTCTCAAAGTCAGAAACAGATTTTAAATATTTCTCTTGTATAATTTGAAAGTTGCAAGAATAACAAGCATTGCATCAGCAAGCATTTGCTGAAGACTACAAGGTCTGAAATTTACATGCCTCCTATTTAGTGAATGTGGTCTGCAACAGTTTACCAGAAAGTCACAAATTTTACAAGGAACATGCCAACATACCTATCTAGTTCTTCGTTCAAGAATTCCAGACAAAGCCAGAAACAATGGGAACACAAAGGTCTAAAAGGGCAAATTTTATTTCACTGCTTTATTGCCTATTTAAACCCACTGGGCAAAGGGGTTCTTTTCTAAGGGTGACCAGGAAGCACTGCCTGGTTAAATGGCTTACTCAAATTCACACAGTAGGGATCTAAAGGTGAAAGATTCAAGCCCTGTATTTTGACTACAGGAAATAGTTTGTTAATAACTGAGAGCCTTAAACACAGGCAGCTCCAATTCATTTAAAAAGTTAGAATAGGTTTTGCATCAACATGAATTTTCATGAACAAGAAATATGAAAATTTAATGTTGAGTGAAGGTAAATGAAGATAGAAAGATTTGAACTCTAATTATTGACTGACTGTAATCCTCAGGGATTTACCAGAAAATTAAGACGTTGATAGTGGTCTAGCAGTTAGAGCAGAGGACTAAGGTTCACAGCTCTTGATGACTGGTCAAACGTGCAGGGTTTGAATCTTTATACCTCCAGTTGCCTACTGTGTTATGCTGAGTAAGTCACTTCACCAGACTGTGCTCCTGTGTTTGCCCTAATTTGGGCTTCCCTAAGTAATAAATGTAAAAAAAAGAATGTCATTTTATGAACTTTGAAACTCTAATGACACTAGCCTTACTGACTGACTTTATCTTATCAGCGAGATAGGTTATCTAGGTTTGTTCTGAGGGATAGACATACTCTTGATCTGAATTAGTCCAGGTATAACAGACACACTTGCACTTAAATCCTGCCAGTGGTCTCTGAGGTATATTTAAAAGAATGCACCTCCTGTTCAATCAGAAGCAGCGGTTTAGTGCACTTCATAGAATAAAATGCTGCTAATGCACCTTAATTTCCATTCAGCATCTGCAAATGCACCTTACCTTCCATGCGATACAGAAGTAGGAAAAACAAGAGGTCCTGTATATGATTAAGACCCACTAATCAGATGCACACTAGACTGCAGGTGCTTTTAAAGAAAAGAAACAGAAGCAGAAGTGGTTAGGTTAAAAAAACAGCTTTGGACAGGGGGCAGTAATAATATGTAGCTGGCCAGCTCTGGGCTTCCCTAGTATCAGTTGTCCCTATTATTAGCCCTAGCTGCTGACGTGTGAGAGTGATTGTATGTATATGCTCACTTTCACATTTTGTGTGTATGTGTGTGTCTATCTATATACTCAAATGTAGGTGTGTCTGTAAGGTGACAGTAACATTTGTGCATTACTATTATAAATATATGTATAAAATGACTGTTAAATGATTGACATAAAGATGTAGACAAAAACACGTCAAACATTCATTATATCAATAGCAGTAAACAGCCAAATACAATACATCGGAAAATGAAATAAGTTTCCATTTCCAATGTACTATCCATAACCTTACTGCATATTCACCTAAAAATTCTCTGAATAGTGATAGTGTTATAGAAAATGCGCGTTAAGGTAGGGGGAGGGTTAGGCTTCAGCCCCCCCCCCCCCATTTTACATTAGTAATGAGTGCTAATCCTAACATTCAGCTTAATTTACAAAAGGCCTTTCAATAACACTACCACAAGACAGCTTGGACACTCACCACTCACACATACATATGAACACTAAGTCTATCCCCTTACCTAACCTTCTCTGCAACCATAAAACACAAACACACACACACACACACACACACACACACACACACACACACACACACACACACACACACACACACACACAAACTCTCAACATTCCAGTGTTGCTCCATTGAAATTGCCTATAACAGTGTTCTCACAAATGGACCTTCACTCAACAAGTATAGCAGTTCACATGCATCATATGAACGAGTGTCGACCAAATGAACTTTAACCATATATATTTATATATATATCTATATATATATATATATATATATATATATATATATATATATATATAGTTCCACTTTACAATTGCGAAATACTGAAATCTTGAATTTCAGTATTTCGCGACCATAAAGGCGAAACCTTCAAACACCGAACCTTCACAATCTCAAAACTACAAATCCCGAACACACAGCATACCACACAGCATTCAACACACCACACACAAACCACATCACCCACACTACAAAACAAATAAACACACAAAAACAAAACATCACACATCCACATACCTACACTACACATAAGCAGGGGGGCAAGCCACCCTGCACGCCCCATGTGGGGGGCTGTGCCCCCACACCCCCTACTTATATATACTAACTCCGAGATTGCACAAACAGTAAAAGACAGTACACTCACACCCACACATTCCACAGTCCCACACACACACACACACCAATACATCCAACAATTACACACTCATACGTTCACCTTCCTACCCTAACCCACACATACAACTTACAAGCAATCTCACATACACTCAAATTCCCAGCCAAAACCCTTACAAAACACTGATTTACCTCAGATTCCACGTAAATTCATACACTACACCGAACAGTATCCAAACCAAATAGTGCATGTCACATAATGTAAAGCCATAACTGCGAATTCGAAATATTCAAATTTGCGATTATGTGCTTTCGACATTTGAAAAATTTCACAAAAGGAACAAACAAGTAAACTTTCCAAAAAACACAAAAAGCCCAAGCCATGCAGTAGGATATGCCCCTTTTCAGTAAGCAGTCACAAACGACTCAGTCCAATAAATCCAAATACTAGAGTTTATTCAGTAAAGCAGATGAGTGCTTTCATCCTGAACACTTAAGAACTTCATCAGATAATTAATTAATCTATTCTAATACATTTTATACTAAAATTTATAAAAAACGTCATGTCTATTAAGTCAATAAGCTAAAATGACACACCCCCTTAAAGAAAAAGACATTATAAAACAATGGTTCTACACGGAAATACATTAAACTAATGCAGTTAAAAAGTCCATATATAAATATATTTATTTATTTATTTATTTCCAGTTTGGTGACCAGGGAGGTCCACTGGGCTCAAAGAGCCCATTTTCAGTGGAGGCCCGGGGAGAAAAGCTCCATAGTATAAAGTAGAACCTACATAATTCATAATACATAGTACAAAGTAAAAGCTACATAATTCAAAATACAACAAGAAAATACCACAAAATACAATACACAGTTGCAAAAGGTACAGCAAACAACCTGTAGGTGTTAAATTCATAGATTCATAGATTCATAGATTAATACTAGGCTAACTGCTCTTGTAAGCCATTTTAAGCCTAGCCAATTATCCCCTGTGAGATTCAAACCCTGTACTTTGTGTTTCTAAGGCAAACACCTTAACCTTTAGGCCACCCTCCCAACCCCTCTTAGCAAAGCAAGCACAGTTGAACTGCAGTATATATACAATATACAATACATATCTACATGTTTGAAGGTTGAGAACAGTAGTAGAGAGTAGAGTTTGTTCAAGTAGGTCAGAAATGTCTGATAGTGATCTGAATGTAGTTATCAAGGGAATAATCCCTGGTGGGTAAGGAAAAAATAAAAGCGATCATGTATGAAGGAGGTTAGGTAGGTAGAGTGAAATTGCACTTCCAACTTCGAGAGAGGTAGGAATGGAGATGGGTTTTGAAGAGTTCAAAGTTTTCAGAGATTCTTAGAGATAGAGGGAGAGGGTTCCATTTTTTGGCTAAGGTAAAGGATAGTAGTAGCTGACCAGCGGGACGATTTGTTTTGTACACAGATATTAGATTCTGGTGGGCAGATCTTAGGGGTATGTGAGGGGTGTATGCAGGTAAGATATTTGCAAGTGCTGGACATGTATTAGGTTTGAAAATAAGCTTGTGAGTTGTACAGAGTTGGAGGTAGTCCAGGTAATTGAGAATTTCTAGCCATTGCAGCTGCTGGAGAGGTATACAGTGGTGAGTAGAATATATGGATGTAGTTGCGAACTTTGAGATTTTGTTGTAGTAGGTCTCCAGCTTAGAAGAGATAGAGGAAGATAGGTAAGTTAGTAAGGGAGCACCATACATCAGAGAGGGTAGTAAAAAGGTTGAGGCAAGGGTCTGTTTAGTTGAGGGGGAGAGGAAGTGTGAGTTTCTGTACAGCATGCCAAGTTTCTGATGGGTTTTCTTAATATTTAGTTGAATATGGGTATCATATTTTAGATGCTCATCAATAGTAACCCCAAGAAGTTTGGCAAAAGGAACAATTTCCATAGTGGAGTTAGTATGGCTGATTATTTTGAAGGTGGTTTTATCGAGAGGGATAGATTTTGATGGGGTGAATAGTAGGATTTTTGATTTGTTGGCATTTATGGAGAGATGATTTTGAAGCATCCAGTTCTCAGTAGTTGAGAAAGCAGTTTGAGTTTTAATTTGGAGCTCAAGGAGGTTGGAGGCAGACCAGACTAGGGTAGACTCATCTGCATATTGTACTATTTTGGTGTTAGGAATGGATGTGGGGAAATCATTAATGAAATTATTAATGACAATATTAAAGAGCATTGGGTCAAGTATGGATCCCTGGGGTACTCCGGTTGGGGTTGGAAGGAAGGCAGAGGTGCCAGTTTTCCATTTCACAACCTGGGATCTATCAGAGAGGTAGCTGCTGAACCAGGTGATGGTGTTTTGTGAGAGGTTAAGTTTAGAAAGGTGGATAAGAAGGTGGGTATGGGAGACAATATCAAAAGCCTTGTATAACAAAGTAAAAATATATAAAATCTAATCAATTGTGTGTTATCTTTCTAAAGCCTTCAATTTTAAAAGGGAACTTATGGAAATATCTTCATTCAAACCTGGCCAGCTGGATGCATGAAGTCGCACCTGCCAGTATAGTTCCCTCTTCTCTAAGAGTAGGGACCAAGCACCACCACGGAGTTCTGTTTTGATGTTATCAATAATAATAAAATTAAAGGACTGTCCAACATTTTCCATAATGTGTTTTCTAAGTGCATTAGTGTCCTTTTTCAATTTTATGTCATGTAAATGTTCATAGATTCAATTCTTTAACTTACGATCGGTTTTACCTATGTAAAAGCAACTGCAGCAGTTGCATAAAGCACAATAAATAATCCTGTCAGAGGCACAATTGTACTTCTGATGGATCCTTACTTCAGTGTTATTAATCAGGAATACATTCCCTTCCTTTATATGTTTACAGTAATTGCACATTTCCTCATATAGCCATCATTACTCTTTGAAATGGGTTTCATTTCAAAAATATTTTTAAGGTTTCAACCCTTCTTAAAGACCGCAATAGGCTGGATACCTAAATATGGTCTAATACTCTTCTCATGGTTCAATATGGACCAATTCTTTTCAAGAATTTTTCTTAATGTATAACTATCATCGGTGTAAATATTAATAAAAGAGGTTTTATAATCCCCTTTCTCTTCCTGATTATTATTATTAGATATACTGCCATAAGTAACTATGTTGGTATCTGAGTTAGTTAACAGAGGGCAAAAAAATCCTCCTTCTCTTTTATTAACTACTTCCAGCATAATATCCATAATAAATTTACATGGATAACCTCTTTTTAAAAACACACACTTCAAATTATCACATTCACTTAAGAAATCTTCCATGTTGGAAACCATACAGGCAGCTTGAACAAATTGTCCTTTAACAATGGGTTTCTTTTGCTTCTGAGGATGTGTACTTGAGTAATGGAGCAGGGAACTGGAATATGTTTCCTTTCTATAAACTTTCAACATAGACTTGTTGTTCTTATAGTCCTTAATTAAAAGAAGATTTAGAAAAGGTATCTGTTCCATACCATAGTTGTATGTAAATTTTAGAAATTGTGTAGTCGACTCCATATAGTCAATTAGGTACTTGATGTGTTCTAAGGGTCCACTCCATAAAATAAAAATGTCATCCAGGAAACAGGTGTAACATTTAACATAATCAAAAAAAGGAGACGTGAAAAGAAATTTCTTTTCCCATTGTGTGACTAAAATATTGGCAAAAAGGCCCCCACATGAGAAACCCATTGCCACCCCCTCTTGCTGTAAATAAATTTCATGGTTGAAGTAAATACATTATTTCTCAAGACCAGTTCACGTAATTGAGTATATACCTGAACATTATTATGTTCAACAGTTTTGTCATACAAAAATTCCGAAAACCATTCCAACCCTGTATTGTGTGGAATAATAGAATACAGATCTTTAATGTATATAGTCAAAAAAGTATGTATTTTTAAAAGGGATGTTATTAATAAGTTGCAAAAAACTCCATGAGTCTTTGCATATATGGGGTTCCTTATAAACCAGATCTTTAAGCTTGATGTCAAGAAATTTTGCAATAGGGTGAGTAATGGATCCTTTAGCATCTACAATGGGTCTCTTAGGTGGTTGTTCAAGGTTTATATGCAGTTTGGGTAACCCAAACATGACTGATATCCTGGGATATGACACTGTTAAATATTTTAAAACATCAGTGGTGATAGAACCCTCAGTGAATAAATCCTGTAACTCATTCTTAACTTTGTTATAAGCCCCATACAGTTAATTAATGGAGGATTATGTGTAAGCCTTTCCATTAAGGATATATAACATTTTATTAATATAATGCTCATGATTCATAAGGATTACCCCCCACCCTTCTCTAGTTTCATTATTCTAACTGCATCCAACACTTTTTTAATGTCTTGCAAAACATCATTCACATTTTTATCATTATGTCTGTGTTGATTACTCTTACTCAAAAAATTGCAAATATCTAATGTGCATATTCTCTGAAATAGTTGAATGATGGGGTGAAAAATTGGCCTTTATGGCCGCAAAATACTTAAATTTGAGATTTCAGTATTTTGCGATTATGAAGGGGAACTGTGTGTGTGTGTGTATATATATATATATATATATATATATATATATATATATATATATATATATATATATATATAATATACACACATACACACACACACACACACACACACACACAGAATCTATCTACACATATATTATACATATATAATATATGCTGACACAATGCTCACATTCTGTATGTTTCTTATGATGATATTTTGTTTATTGGTATGGTATCTCTTGCCAACTGTATGTATCTGTGTGTGTACAAGTTCACACTAACATTTGTGTGTTTGTGTGTATTTAGTATTACATTTGTGTATTTAGGCATGCTTGTGTGTGTGTGTGTGTGTGTGTGCGTGTGTGTGTGTGTGTGTGTGTATCTAGGAGCTCCCTAGCTTCTTTGTTTTTATTTTATTACAGCACTGCTGTATAATGCATCTGGTTTATAGCATTTTTTCCAATGGGAAATCCCTTGCTTAATAATGCTGTAAATATCTTTGAGAATATTTTGTTAAAAATGCTTTGCATTGCTTAAGTAAAGGTCATAAGACTTTGAGCAGAAGGTCTTTAAGTTCCAGTCGCCTTTCATATAAAAACAGCCCCTGAATTCCTGACATTAATAAAAGTGATGTAACCTTGGTTTCTCTGCCACGGATACTTCCTGACATCTCCCCTGATAGTCATTACAATGCTTTGCTGAATGCATGATACGCTTACTTTCAGTATGAGTAAACAAAACTACAAGTCCAACAGCTTCGATTCATGGAGCAAATTCTTTGACCCCCTGCCTTAAACAGAAACAAAATAAGGAAATTAACTGGAATGTCATATGGGTGGCAGCTTTGTGGAAAAAAATGGACAGCTTATGTATGCAAATAGCAACCTCACAGCTGGAAAAGGAAAACACACCTCTGGATATATGAGACCAAAGAGCAGGAAGGGCAAGTCTCATTGTGATGGAAGATGTTCCTTTGACATGATATGCATTCCAAAACTGAAACTTATCTCATTAGACTGAATCTATACCATCAGGAGGATTCAGACTGTGTCATGCGGGAAAATATGAGATAGAATACAGAAATTAAGTCTGTTACTGTATCGTCAGTGTTTTGCATTTAAGAGACCTATAAACTTTCCCAATGCATGAAAATCTGTACACTGAAAATATACCATGTGAACATTTTCTTTCCCAAGAATCATTTTATTAAATTTTTACAGTTGGCAAGAGATAGCATTACAAATCAAAGTAATATAACCATTACCAAAAATGTAATTACCATATAAAAACTATTTACATTATAAACATGGTGTGCAAACCAGCAAATTATGAAGGTTTTGAGGCGCTATAAATAAAATAAGTAATACTACAAGGTTGATCTAACTAACATACAGCATTTAGCAGATACATTTCAGCTAAGGTTTAAACCGAGTCATAACTATCATGGCTTCTGCTGGAACTTTAAAACAGGAAGTAAAAACAGGTATTAAGAACATATGAAAATATGTTGTGTGAAATAAATACTTCCATGAACTATACTAACTGGAAAAAAAAATTTAATTTAGGTAATAATTTACATGCTTTTTAGGATTTTAGAGTCATTATGTATAAATTTTTAGATGGGATGATTTCTCATACAAGGTACAAAACATTTATAGCTAGAATTGTAAAATCGAGTTTATGTACATTTTCAGACCAGCATTTGCAAAGACTGGAAATGTATTCCTTTCCTTCAGTAACCTAACCTTCCCTGTTACTCAGAAAAGGATGGCAAAATGCCTAGCAAGATAACTGATCAAGTCAAACTTATGTGAAAGATTTACAAAAATAAATCACTTCTCTAGGGATTTAGCAGAAAGAAGTGACTGAAGCAAATATTCAACAAAACATCTTGCCATTCCCAGATAAGGTCTAATCTTTCCTAGCGCTCATTTACTGTTTTCTTGATACTTTCTGAGTAGGAGAATTTCGCTGGTGCCTTGCACCAATTTCTTGTAGTCTGTGCGAACACCATCTCAGCTCTCTCCTGAAAATAAATCATAGATCTATGGGGCCTAATCCAATCAGTAAAATATAAAATAATTAAGAAAACACACACACACACACACACACACACACACACACACACAGCATACATACAACAAAAACAGTAGGACAGATAAGCACACAGAGAGCTGTGTCACACAATGATGAACAGACCACAAGCCAGCAGAACTTGTCAGAGATTTGGGATGCATGACTAGACTTAAAAAAGCCCCTGTGGTCATTATCCTAATAAACACCCATGAACCTATAAGATAGCCCTGGCAAAGGATACAATGTTGTAGGGCATGGACTGGAAAAAAAGACAAATATGCCTTTATCATCAGTAAGACAGACCTACGAAAAATAAGTAGCAGGGGACAAAGACCCAATACCACAGGAAGATAAAGGAACACACAACTCCCAGATACATGCCACGTACCATAGAAATACCACAGAGAAAATATAGCAACAGGCATGGCAAGTGGCACAAATACACTGGCGCACCAAATGCACAGCACAGAACATGCAGAAGTCACATGAGATGTGGTAACTTTTAGGGACACACAAGACATGGAATCTTGAAAAAGCCTGGAATTGTCCAGGCGAAAGCGCTTGATCACATTGGATTGTTTTTTCGTGTTTGTGGAATAAAAGATTTACGTGGAAACTACTTGGTCTTGGCATTTTCCAACAGCTTTTAAAGACTTTTTGCCTTCATGCATCTTTGGTACTTGTATTTAACAGTTTTTGATATACGCTACTGTTTCGGAAACAAACGCTAGTTTCTAAAACGCATTTCTGGTTTGGTAACCCTCAACAGTTCCTTGGTTCCAGCTTGGTGTGTCTTCCTGTTCCTGAGTTTACTGGTTTGTTTTTGCTTCATTTGTTACATTGATGATATGCCCACTGATGACATCCACAGCCATGCTATACTAGTCCAGAGAAACTGTAGTCATGCAGCAAAGGAAGTGTAAGTACTGTGTGCCTGGATGTGTTGTGTAGCAGGTCATAGCGCGAGCGCACACACACACACGTGTGTGCGCACATACACACACACACACGCACGCACGAGCACATACACGCACACATGCGCACACACACACACACACACATAGGGAGCAGCAGTTAAGCATGCATATCCATGGGACAGCTATCTGTGAGTGCAGTTACACACTGACCATTGGACACTGGACATTTATGACCCACTTTGCTATCTCTCCACTCCCATATGGCCTGCTCACAAGCTCATTCAGCAGATTGCATATATTATCATTGCATCTCTATGCTGACATTAACTTTACTGCATCTTATACATCAGGCATTTCATCTATTGAAAGGTGTTTGGGTGCCCTTTACATGGTGTTAAGGGTGGTTATCAGGTACTGATACTGCTAGCCCATTTGAGAGGTAATAACCTGAAATGTGCAGTCACAGCATGAATCTTGCCTTGTAAGGACACATTTTATCAATAGCATGACTCTTGGCTGTCACATATGGTTCAGCTAATTTCTGAACCATCATCCTGTCTGTGCTTGTGGACAGTCTGGCTTCATGGAAAGCTGTAGAAAGAGGTAGTGCTACAGTGCAACTGTGATGCAAACACACTGCAACCTATAATTCTGGTGAACATATTGAAAACTTCAGAGCATTATGCACTTTACTATCACTGCAGATGTGCTGGGCATAAATCTCTGCAATTTTCCATTTTGTAGCCTCAGAAATACACAAAAGGACAGCAAGGGCATCCTGTATCTGTACATACAGGATCTAAAAATAATGATGTTCAGAACTATGGATGTTTATAATCATAGATCTGAAATCATCTGAAGCATTCTGTGGAATAGTCACCTCTGGTGTTAATGTACTCCAACCCAAAGCACTATGAAAGAGATATATAATCAGGCAACACACCCAGGTATGTAAGTATATGTCATGAACATAGAGATTTGAACAAGAATAATATTTTACATCAGGGCAGTTCACAGTGCCATAGTCTGTGGAATAGTTAATTTGAAAGACTGTCCTTGTGACTCAGGAATGGTACCACCAGCAGATAAGCCACAGTTACTGTTGGTGGTAGCGATTTCCAAATCAAAGACAGCCCTGCCATGGCATTTGTAAATGAAAGGGTGCAGCACCATGCTGGGCTGTTCCTTTTTGCTTACAGGAAATGATAATGTGGCATTCTGGGACCAAGTCATACATGATTACTACACTAAAGGCCATAGTTGTGAGCATCACTTGCCCAACGGTTCCTCGACTTTGTTAACTCCATTGCCCTGGACTGGCTGGTTGACACCCCCACAAGGGGTGCCAACATCCTGGATCTGGTGCTTACCAAATAGTGGACCACTGTAGCACTCCCACTGTGAGATCCTCCCTGGTCAGATGTGACCACAAATCAGTCTTATTTAAAGTAACTATCATACCTGCCCCCCCCCCCCCCCCCCCCAGCAGCAACTAAACTAAAAATCTTCTCCAAAGCAGATTATGACCTCTTACGGGATGGTAAAAATAGCTTTGCTGCACCTCCTCCCTCAAATGTAACTGGCAACTATGCCAAGTTCTACATCATTGCTTTATATGAACACCTGTATACATGCATCAACTTGGCTGTACATGATTGGACCAAAGCAAGCTCATCAAGGAAAAATAAACCTGCCTGGTGGACAACTGCCATTAGCAGGCTTTTCGATAAGAGGAAAAAATTGCTGTTTAAGAGTTAGAGGGAGCGAGCCCTCCTAAACTGGAAACACTTCCTCCTCAGCTTAAACAAGCAAATAAGACTTCTTGTAAAGTACTCCAAAGCAAACAAGTTCAAATTAGCTTCCTCAACAAAGGACAACCACAAGGCATTCTATAGTTACATCCGTAACCTAAAAGGAAAGGCCTATATTTGTGCTGAACTGATAGTTAATGATACCACATATACTGAGCCTATGGATATAGCTAACCTGTTAGCCAACAGGTTCTGTGAAAATTTCACTCCCTGGTCCCTGCCACACGTACCCCCTGGCATACCTACCACCTGTCCCCTATCTTGCATCTCTAAAGAGCAGGTCACAAATGGCCTTTCTAAGTCCAAAAACACAGCATCTATGGGACCCGATAACATCCCAGGCTGATCCTACATGGACTCTAACAAGAATTAGCAACACCATTGGGTACTCTTTTCAGTCATAGTCTAAGTACCAGCTTTGTACCAGCTGAATGGAAAATGGCCACTGTTATCCCCTTGCACAAGGGTGGTGCTTCCACTAACCCTGGGAACTATAGACCTATTAGCCTGCCTTATCTGCAAGGCCATGGATCGAATCATCTACAAAAATATAGGTAATCTCCAAACACGTGACTCTACTCAGCTTGCATTTGTCAAAGGGAGATCATGCCTATTAAACCTGGTGGACTTCTTCGAGTCAGTCACCAAGGCCCTATACGAGGGGAGATCTGTGCATACAGCCTTCGTAGACTTAGCCAAGCCTTTTGACACTATCCCTCATTCAGGCATAATTGACAAACTCACCCAACTAAACATCAACCCTTATATCTTTAGATGGGTCACTAACTGGCTCACTGATAGAACTCATATAGTCAAAATAGGGGAATCCACCTCCAACAGCAGACCTGTAACCAGTGTTGTTCCACAGGGATCAGTCCTGGGATCTCTGCTGTTTGGAATCTATTTCTTCAAAGTACAAACAAAAACTAAAGGTCTGTGGCTGACAAAATTTGCTGATGACTGCAAACTGAGAGTGGTCATAGACTCTCCAAGTGATGTCAACATCCTATATGAGGGTCTTACACAAACAAATTATTGGTGCCAAAGTCATGGCCTTAAAATCAATGCAAAAAAAGTATTATCATTCCTTTCAGTAAAAATGATGTTTCTGCTAATTACCACAACAATAACACCACCTTAAGTATGCAGTGGTGAGAGACCTGGGCACACAGGTTGACAGCAGCCATACCCTTGACCATCATGTCTCCACAGTGGTAAGAAGGGCATTCTGTATTACTCATCTCATAAGTAAGGGCACTGCATCCAGGGAAAAAAAATGTTATCACTTCCCTGTACTCTTCCCTTATCAGGCAAATAACTGAGTACAGTGCCCCTTTTGGTATATACCTTTCCAAGCACCTGCAGAAATTGGAACAACCACAAAGATTCCTCACAGGAAAATTCAAGGCCTTCAGCATCTGTCATATGGGGTGCATCTGAAATCACTGTCACTTTATTCTCTTTCATACGGACTACTCAAAGGTGATCTGTGCCTTGCATACAAGGCACTCTCTGACCCTGCTTTATTGGAAATGCTGCATATCAGCAAGGCAGATGGTACTCAGGTTGCCTCAGGAGGGTGTTGGTTGTAGAGACAGATAAAGTAAGTGTGTGTCTGCATGTGTGTGTGAGTGTGTGTCACTCTGCCTTGGTGATCACAGTAGGGGTGGGATTAGGTTGGGCATGTGTGTGTGTGTATGGGTGTTTGCCCATACATGTGAGGAGTATGTGCGTATGATGTGTGCTCAGTGTCGGTGCGTGTGTGTGTGTGTGTGTATGTGTGAGTGTGGGGGCTACAATATCTCTAAACTCCCCATAGACTAATGAGCACTGGCTGCAATTGGGAGACACTAAACTCCTGGGAAACTTTCTAAATACTACTACAGAACCAGAAGTAGGAAACTCTAATGCCCGGCATTAATGAGTAATTGCATTTGTCCATGTCAGGGTAACTCATGGACATTCTATGTAATTTGAGACAGTTGAAAATTATGGGGCTGTGTGTATGTGTGTGTGTGGAGACATGCATGGGAGGCCCATGCTAATGTAATGCATTGACCTCCAGAGGCTTGTGGTAAGCTGTGAGTAATTCGAAGACATGCAAATTAGTTGATAATGTGATCTTTCCTCATTGCTGCTAACGCATCTCTAAATCACTGATTTTCATGATCTTACTAAAAGGCCCATTTTGCCTCAGTCTTACTGTTTGCAACTGGGGCTATTTCTGAATTCTTGCCTGTAGATTGTATGATACAAATTAAATGGTGTAAACATATGCCAAATGATTATACTGGCTACTCCAGGTGCTGCAATTCCTATATTCAGACCCAGCAGTCCTCAAGGCACATGATCATCATTACAAGTGCCCATCTTGCACCAAACAGGTTCAGACAGCTAGGGACAGCTCTCAGTCAATACATGTAATAGATTACCAATGGTGGTAATAAGATATATCCAACAACCTAGCCACTGACAACAATTTGTAGAAGCATAAATACCTTAACAGAATTTGGTGTAGCATACTCCAGCAGCATACACAGAAAAGATAAAAATGTTGTAGAGTTGCATACAACTCTATTCTCCTTAGAAAATACTGCAGTCTTTACAGGACAGGAAGCATGAAAAAAAAAGAAAAACAAGCTGATCCAGCACCATTCCTCTCAACTGTCTGGATTTTCGCAGAATATCCAGATTTTTGGCTCGTATTTTTGGTCTGTTCTTCAGTTTTCTGGCAAATTGATGGGATGATTTGAGGACTGAAGTCACTAAATGTCATACATTTAAGTTTCAGACTTCATATCTGTCTTTTGTCTCAGTTTACTATTGAAGAAGAACAGGCGGAGTAGTTTGTTTATATACTTTATTACATAGAAACACATCAGGATGCAAGTAGCTGTACAAAATACAAACTGATTAGCTGACAGACTACACAGGCATATATGCTTACATCTCAACAGCTTACTACAAAATGGCAGTCCGGCTCACACGTGCTCAGTATTTATACCCCTGTCCAAGCCTCTAGAAAGCTTCTTAAAAGTATACATACATATTGATCAACAATATCCTTCAAGAAATGTATGCTAAAACAAGCCCTGTCACTAGCAAGTTTCTAAGTTTATAAAAGGAAGATTTAAAATATGTCCCTATTTTGGGCCTTTGTCCCCCGATTTTGTCTTGCTTTGTCCAGATTTCTTGCACTAAGATATTTAGAGGTATGTTCAGCACCATGTCCAACTTTTTTGAACTGTAAAAGATCATCTTATTTTCTGCTGATTTAACCCATCTCTTCTAATCACTTTATGTTCCACTACACATATACCACCATGGAAAAGTAATTTACTCCTCCCTGACAGAATGTAAGATCAGCCAGTGGAACCCCTCCCCTGACAGAATCTAAGATCAACCAGCAGACTAAAGTAATCATGCATATTCCTGCCCTCCATGATTTACCGACACTTGATTAGTCTGCTTCTGTTGTGTATATCAATTCTTCAAGCCAGAATACTGTTTTTACATTTGTTGTTATTTGCTAACTCAAGATAATAGCTTAATAACTGAACATTCTAGTAAGTACATTATACAAGAATCATAAGGTAAATCAACTCTAGTCTCTCCAAAATATATAATGTTGACTTGTATCACTATTCCCATTTATTGGCATAACTTCTTCTTCTTCTAACAATAAGCTAAAATCAATGCTACAGACCGGCTAGTTCCTTATTTTGCTGCCCATTGGTGTTGATCTGTAAAGACTCAAACAGATATTATAGTGACCTGCAGTGCTTTATATACTAGCCTTTCCACAGAATCTACTCACAAACTGATATTAAGAACTCACTCAAGCAGTAAAAGTACTTTTATCTTTTCCTGGCCCTGAAATTGTTTCATGATAGAGTTTTCTTGGATTCACTTTAGATGATCAAATTACCAAAAACTCGAAACCCATATGGCCGAGACCATATGATTGAGTTTCTGGAAACTCGAAAATCTAAAGTGAATAAAAAAAAAAACACAGACAACACTAAAACAACATTTCTGCAGGGGGGCAAGCCCCCCTGCACCCCTCACCCCCCACTTAAATATACCAACTCCAAGATCGCATTACAGTGAAGAAAAGGGAAATCTCCCATTCCACTCTGTATGCAGATGCACAGAATGGGAGATTTCCGATGTCCTCACTGTAATGTAATCTTGGAGTTTGTATATGTAAGTAAGAGATGGTGTGGGGGGTGCAGGGGACTTGTCCCCCTGCAGAAACGTTGTTTTAATGTTGTCTGTGTTTTTTTTATTCACTTTAGATTTTCGAGTTTCCAAAAACTCGATCATATGGTCTCAGCCATATTGGTTTCGAGTTTTTGTTAACTCAATAATCTGAAGTGAACCAAGTTTTCTTGCATGACCTGTCCAGACATTAATTTATATAGTTCCAGTCTTAGTAGGCATCCACAGAACAAGCACTGAAATGAGTATTCACAAAGACATAATGGTCTGTGATACATTGTTTCTAGCAGGATTGCTCAGTACATCGTAGCTGTAACTAGAGCAGTGTGTCTCTCCCAAACACAAGCTGTTAGAGGCATGGTCCGCAGGTGCTGATTGTGTGGGACTGCATTACCAGCATTGCTTTATGAAGCCATGAGGATATCATAGCTTTGAATGCTGATAATGCATTTGTGGTCATGGCAGAAGCAATGAAGTGTATAGTGGGTGGTGAATCAACAATAGCAAGCTTTTTTTTTTTTTTTTTGCATCTGTAGGCTGCTACAGATTCAGGGGAGATGAGTTTTTTTTATATCTTCAGCTGAGAATTTTTTTGCTCCTCAACTTCAATTCAAGGGGGGTGCAAGTTCAGCGACCTATATAGAGTGCCAGTTTAGTAGTGCATTAAGAGGGAGCAATTCCAAGATAGCTGTAATTCCTCCAGCAAGTAGCACTATAGTGGTCTTCTGGATAATACTGCATTTATATGTGGCAGCCAAGGACATTGGTAATATAAGCTCAGCACATACTCTGCCCCAGGACTATGGGGTGATTCAAAGACAAGCACTATGCCACTGCTTTGGAGTAGAGCAGAGAGGTCTGAATGTGGTCTTGTGTTACATGGTGCCTTAAATTAATTCTGCTGTAATTCTCCTCTGAAGGATCTCATTGCTAAAGCTGCTTCATATGTCTCTGAACCCCACTTAAGTAGTTGTATTAATAAAGAAGTCCCTATCCACACACACACACACACACACATGCATGCACACACATACACAGAAAAATAACCACTATGTTGGAATACCCCAAAAAATAAAATATGTAACAAGATAAAGAAACTCCTTAATGCTTACAAGAGTTATCACTGTACCTATCTCATTAGTACACTTAAGCAGACAGATATCTTAAGGGAACCATTAGGAAGCTCAAAGCTTAGTATGAACCTAAAATAGCTATTAAACCCAAAATAATTGCAAATCTTTCATTAACTATATCAGGAAGTTAAGAATTAACACTCAACAATACCTGGAGCTAGTCCACAATAATACCCTCTGAAAGAAAATAGCCAATACCTTGCTAAAAAAATGAGTGTAAATTTTACTCCACCCACATTAATAGCTATTCCATAGGTTCCACAATCCCAGCCACACCATTTAATTATGAATTCTCTCAGCCCTCTCAAAAACTAAAAATGCTTCATCCATGGGCCATGATAATAAATCAGGTTGCCTGATTATCAGTGCCATTCATTGTCTTTCTGAACCATATTTAACCTCTTTAATCTAAACCTCTATACTGATTACACTGATGAAGCCTGGATAATAGCCATTATAATGCCATTACCCAAGGGTGGCCCAACCACAAACCCTGGTAACTGTAGACATTAGTCTCATTAACCTCCTATGTAAAGGTAGAGAGTGCATTATCTCAGATTTCATTAATCTGGATATGGGAAATCTCTTAACCCTGGACCCTCATCAATTTGGCTTTGTTGTAGGAAGGTCCTGTCTCTTTAAACTCATTAATTTCTTTGAAAAACAAACCAAAACACTGGATAGTGGTTATGTTGTGCATACAGCATATCTGGACCTGACCAAGGCCTTCATCCTTATTCCTCATGTGGGCATTATTGGTAGAATTTGAATAGAAATCCTTATGTTGTTTGGTGGATAGCTAACTGGCTATCAGAAAGAACCCATATGATTAGAGTCCCAGGTGCCACTTCTGAAAGTAAAAAAAGTTACTACTGGAACATATCAGGGCTCAGTTTTGGGACGTTTAGAATTTGGTATATATTTCTCAGACATTCAGGCCAGCACTCCTGGCCTATGGCTAACAAAGTTTACTGACAATGTAAGATGACCAGCTTCCAAAGCTTCAGTGCACCTTTCACTTACCCGAACTGTCAGCTAGCTTAAGCAGAGCTGACTAAAAGACAAGTATGGGCACAAAGCCCTTCAGAGCTTTCTTGCAAGCAGAGAGAGGGGGATGCTGAGACCTGAAAGAACAATACTTGGGAGAAACAAAAAATAAATAACCGCACTCTAGCATAAACATACCATAAACAAGGAGAATATGGGGAGGGAGCTGCTACTGCAGCAATGATCATTCAACCATCTACTATCAACATAAGTTTATTTGCACAATTGTACTATGTTCATCATATTCATCACTGCTGCAATAGCCTTAGCAACATTGTTTGATTACCCTATCTTACTACATTTGGGAGGTGGAAGGAGAAGAGTCCAGGAACACCTGGAGAATGGCCCTTGCAAAGCCTGATCTAGACCTAGAGAAGAAATCAAGCTTATATTGCTTTGTTAAAGTATGTACAGAGGATAAAGTTGCTGCTTCTGGAATACTTCTAGAATCCATCCCTATTCAAAAATTCATAGATGAAGCCAAGACCCTGGTAGAGTGGGCCTTGACCATGCCTGGAAGAGTTTTGTTGTGGCGAGTATAACAGCAGGTAATATCCTTAGACTATCATTTTGAAATAGTCTTGTCCCTTCTTACCTTCACAAGAAATGATTAACTGATCCAAAGATGTGAAAGATTTAGTTTTGTCAGAATAATACCAGAGTTGTCTGTGGACATCCAAGGTATGGAGTATACTTTCTCCCTCATTTTTATATTCAGGAAAGAAAATGGTTGGTGTTGTAATTCGATCTTCAGCTGACTCACAATTTCTCCAACTTGGGTTAGAAAGATCAGTGGCTTCAGAAATGTTAATTATTAGGAGAGATTGGCAGGTCTTTTTCTGTACTCACTCTCTTACAGATCTATGTCTAGCCTTTTGAGCCATGAAAGATCCAACCCTATTTGAACACCATTTTGTAGCTCAAATACTCTGTTAAAGGAGCTAAACCTTCAACAGCAAATAAACAAGACACGGTGGTGGGATAGGTTCAGATCCCAATGTATCTATCACCTCTGGAACAAACTTCCACAGCATGTCAGTCAGAGTAGCACTATTGCCACCTTCAAAGCAAACCTAGACAATTGGATAGCAGCCTCAAATTCTTGCCAGGTCTTTCTTGTCTAGTCCTTCTTGAGGCTAAAAGGAATTTTTGAATAAGATTTTTTGGTAAGACTTGAAATAATGTGCAGACTGATTGCCTGATTGCCAAGTACTTTGCCTATGAACCTATGTGGTAGTTTTACAGTGTACAGCCGTTGCTTTCTATGGCAGCTGTGGGTCTTTTAATACTCCTGCAGGTAAATACTTTAATACTAAATGTGTGTGTGTGTGTGTGTGTGTGTGTGTGTGTTTATGAGTGAGAGAGAGAGAGAGAAAGAGAGTGTCCAGGAGTCAGTGTTATTATGTCAGAATGTGTGTATGTGTGTGTATTGTAAGGGTTGGTGGGGGTAACAATGAACTCACTTGCTCCAACTGTATTATTTGTTTCAGTGACATGGAAACAAGTCACTGATAAGCTTTTGCTCTGAGTGCATTGATAGTTAGCTCTATATCACTATGAGAGGACAACAACAACAGAGAAACAACAAAGTACTGTTAAGGCTAAAAACAAACTTGTCCGAGATACCCCCCCCCCCCAAGTCTGTAGTCTTTATGTATAGTTGGATTTAAAGTGATTACCTCAGAACAGAAAAGGACACACACACAAATAGACACAGCCCTATACCCTCCAGTTTCATAGAATGGCCATGAGTTAACCTGACATGGACAAATGCAGTCACTCAAGTAATGCCAGACATTAGAGTTTCCTACTTCTGATTCTTCATTATTATATTAAAACTGAATTGTGGTGGTCTTCTTTAAGAAACAGTGTTACCGCTTCTAAATTTGACCTTTTTTACTTTGATGGTTTCTATAGATCACTACTTCTCATTTTTATATTAAACTCACAGTATTTAATGTTTCTTAGTGTGTACTACACAAAGCTGTGTGGGATTTGCATTCGGTTTCAGGTGCTAAATTTCAGCTTCCTGCTAAACAAGGGAAAAAAGATACTTGAAAAGATAGCCATTTAGATTGAGGTCCGTACTGTTTTTGTGAGTGTTACCATAGCAACTGGATTAGTGAATTGCATGGTAAGTAAGGGCATATAAGCTGGATCAGAAAGACTACATGATTTTTGTTGAAAATATGGCTTCTAAATGACTAGAGGAGAGAGAGACATAACTTTTGGGGAACTAACAGTGCTATGTAGAAAGTAAGACTATTGTACACCCAACCATCTCTTCAAATATAACTGCAGTGCCATTCTGCTAGCATTTAAGTATTACAGTGTTTTATCAAGACATAAGTAAATTTAGTAGTGATAGCAGTGGGAATCTTATTACTTGGGGGTCACATCTTTTAACATGCTTTTGAAATGGCAAATTTAACATAAATTTAACATAAGTGGTACTGCAGATGATTTGTTGCTAGGTATGACTCAGACATCTTGATCCATAACTACATGGTATTACCATATTAAAATATATTTATTCTGAAAGGCTTGTTTTAACATTCTCCACTGTCAGTAATGTTTAGACATGCCCATATGAAAAATCAGAGAGCTGTAGAGGCTTGACACTTTATAATTTATTATTTTTCTTAATAGTAATGAATGCTCTGCCATCTACCGAACAAATATTTTATTGATGTTGACCTCATTTCACATTCAAAATAAAACGGCAGTTTTTAAAAAGCAAAGGATATTGTTTTCATAGGTAGGTACTAGGCTATCTGCCCAAGGGCATTTATAAGCCTAGCCAGAGTGTGTCGGCTTTCGCCGTCCCATTGATTAATTAACTGATCCTCTGTCAAGCAGAGCCAATGAAGTGATCCCAGGGGTGTATTTTCTGTTACCCATCCACTCGTCAAGTTTCTCTTGAAGAGTGTTAGTGAGGGGCTCTGCCTGATGTAATTTGGAATTTTGTTCCAAAGCATGGGGAGTCTCTGTGACAGGAATCTATCCCTCCAGCATGTTCTATTTATTGTTGTGGTGAGGTTTAGCTCACTAGAGCATGACTTGGATTTCTTTAGGTGCAGCATGTCCATCAATTCTGAGTTGGACATGGCTTTGTAAGTCAGGCAGAGATCACCTCTGAGTAAGCGATATGCCACTGAGTACAGCCGGAGTTTTTTCAGTCAGGCTGCATAGGACATAGGTTTGAGACCAGTAACCCTCTTGGTGAGGTACTTTTGTGGTCTTTCCAGCTGTTGGAAGTGTCTTGTGAGGTACATCCCAAATGGGGCATTGTACTCTATGATGGGTCTAATGAGTGACAAGTAGAGAGGCACTATAACCTCTTTATAGAAGGATTTCTTAAATACTTTGGCAATATGATTGTCAAAGGAGAGATTACTATCTACCTGGGTCCCCAGATCTCTTATTACCTCTTCTATATTAAGGGGGCTGCCACCTATGTGGTAATTCGTGTATGTTTTGTTTTTCCCAACTGGAATGACTATGAATTTTTTGGCATTTAACTTGAGGCCATGACTCTGACACCAGGTGTCCGTCTCAGTAAGGCCCTTTTGGAGGATGTCCGTGTCAGCCGGAGAGTCAATTATGGCTCCCAGTTTGTAGTCATCGGTTAACTTGTTTAGCCATAGACCTCCTGTGTTTGCCTGTAATTCTGAGAAGTGTATGCCAAACAGTAGGGGTCCCAGGACTGAGCCTTGCAGGACACCACTTGTGACTGGTTTAGAGTCGGACCTGGAGCCCACTATTCTTACCGTGTGAGTTCTGTCTGTAAGCCAGTTGGCAACCCATCTCATGACATAGGGGTTTATGTTCAGGCTGGTGAGTTTTTCTGTAATACTCAAGTGGGGAATGGTGTCAAAAGCCTTGGTGAGGTCAAGGTAGGCTGTGTGAACCACCTTTCCCTCGTCTATGGCCTTGGTGACTGTCTCAAAGAAGTCAACCAGGTTTAGTAGGCATGATCTGCCCTTAACAAAGCCGAACTGGGTCGGGTCAAGTGTTTGGAGGTTCCCAATGTCTTTGTTAATGAGTTCCATGATGATGCGCTCCATAGCCTTGTAGACCAGGCTTATGGGGCGATAGTTACCAGGGTCAGTTGTGGCCCCTCCTTTGTGGAGAGGAATATCCGTTGCTGTGCACCATTCTGTGGGCACGTAGCCTGTGGAGAGGCTGAGGTTGAAAAGCATGTTTAGGTGGGGGTTAGTTCATTCTATAGTTCGTGCAAGACGCAGCCTGAGACACCATCCGGTCCCATTGACACTGTGTTTTTGGCTTTTGAAAGGGCTGTTTTCACCTGTGCATCTGTGATTTTTGGGACTCTACACTTTTCCAGTATTGTTGTGGGCCCTTTTGGAGGGGAGAGGGGGTGAAGTTTGCACTGAATCTATCTGCCAGGATGTTGGCAATATCAGTAGGTTCAGTATATTTTGTGCTATTTTGCACTAGTTCAGTGCATATCTGCGAATTGCCACTTATATTCTTAATATAGCTAAAGAAGGCTTTGTGGTTATCTTTTGAATCCTTGGCTATTTTTCTTTTGAAGTTAGCCTTGGATGATTTCATGAGGGACCTCAGTTTCTTACTGATACTGATCAGAGATGTCTTCACTTCTTGGGATTTGCTTTTTTACTGAACTAGTTTCCTCCTTCTATTGTATAGCATGTTTATTGCAGGGGTTCACCAAACTGGTTTCCTTCTCTTTGAGGAGTGAGTCTTGGTTTTGCTAGGGATGGCACAATCCATGCATCCTTGTAGGTGCTCATAGAGTGCATTTGTAAAGGTTTCTGCATCTTGGGCAGAGTTATCCTTTAGCATGGGGGCTGTGAAACTTACCACCTCTGTCTTAAGTAAGGTGAAGTTTTTTACTGTGGCTTCCTTATTTGGGGGTGGTGGTGGGGTGTGGACATCCAGAGTGATTAGTTTATGGTCTGATCTAACCAGTGACGAGTTGACCTCCAGTGTAGAACACCTGTCGCCCATGTTGGTGATGACCAGGTCCAATATGTTTTCACCCCTGGTAGGGGAGTTAACCAGCTGATCCATGGTGTTTGAGTTGATGAATTCCAGGAAGTGCTGGGCCTGGGAATTTGTACTTGAGTACTTTTCACAGTGAATGGTAGGGTAATTGAAATTGCCCAATATCAGGGTGTTTGGTAGGACCTTCATGTTTTCCAGTGTCTCCAGAAAGGTGGAGTGGTGGTCCTGAGTTATGGACAGTGATCTGTAGCAGGCCACAATTTGCATTGCAGATTTGCCTGATGTTAGTTGCACATGGATGATCTCAGAGGTATCATGCTGCACCACTAACCTGGAGGTGTAGGTATCCTTGATGAATATGGATACACCACTTCCTTTTGTGTTTTGGTATGTGTTCTGTGGCTAAAACGTGTGGTATGAGTTGTAGCTCGATACTGCTGGGGTGCTCTCTGGAGCCTTGAACCAGGTTTCAGTTACTGCACAGATGTCGACATTCTCCATACTGAGGAATGCTTCGAGCATGTGCATTTTGAGATTTAAACTCCTGGCATTTAGTAGCATAACCCTCAGTTTTTTGTTAATTGTGCTGTTTACAGAGATGGGTTTGACGTTTGAGCCTTTCCTAAAAAAGGCACTATGGGGGCAGCAAGAGCCTTGGCCAGTATTTGAAAGCCTATGGGTGACAGGTGCAAGCCATCTCTTGCGAAGCAATGGCTTGTCGAGCATGTTGTCCCATGCTGACCGAAACTGGATCCCCTTTCAATGACACCAGAAGCTTAGCCAATTGTTGAAATTCATCATTTTTTTTATTTATACTGAGGTATCATTCTTGGTGAGGGCACGATGCTATTCAGGGTCAGGGTCATACCAGCCTGGGCTACATGATCAGAAAGCTCTTCCATGTCTCTTTTCATGTCGTCCAGGGAGGTACGTCTCAGGTCATTCACACCAACATGAACAATGACAGAGTCATATTTGTACTTGTTCTGGAGTGACCTGAGTGCTTGTGTTATGTGGCGGATTCTGGCTCCCGACAGGCAGCTAACAGTAACCTTCTGCTTGTCCAGCCTAGTGAGTGGGACATCAGTGTGCCTGACTATAGAGTCACCTATTACTAGTGTGTTAGGTATGTTATTTCGCCTTAAGGGCTGTGATTGTGAGGCACACTGATTTTGTGTTTTATGTGTTGTCTGGTTTGTGATGGGAAGTGCAGGTTGTTTGGGTGTCTGCTTTGGAGGTCTCTGATGCTTTTGCAGGTTTTTATTTAGAGCCTCCCAGTATGATTTTGTGTATTTATGTGTATTTTTTTCTTGTGCTGTTTTAGTAGGTCTGTGTGCAGATGGAGTTGTGGTGCAAGTGTTAACCTTCTCCTCTTGACTGTCTGTTCCAGTCTTGGGTGGAGACAGCTTAGCTTCCAGTTTGACTGTATAATTGCATCTCTCACATATGTTAGTGTTTTGTGGTAGGAGGAGAGGGTTGTCTGTGTGCATGAGGCAGTTGTAACATTGCCTTAGGATACCCAGATTCACCAGCTGGACTGGAAATTGCACTGAAGTTGCCCTTTGGTCATGCCTGAATAGTAGGGTGAGCTGCTTAGTTGGTGAGGGGTGAATAAAGAGCCTAGCCCTGCTGGGCAATCAGTGTCGGGTATATTAGTGCTTGCTATTAGGTCTGAGCAAGTGCTGGGCTGTAAGATGCTTTTTGAGTGCTTAGGTTGAGAGTTAGACTAGTTTCAAGGGAAAAACTGAAAACGAGACTTAGTGGAGCCAGGAATAATTTAACCGTAGCTAACCGGCACTGCTTAGTGCGCAAAACTATGCAAACACGGTTTTTATAGTAGGGAAATGAAGAGATAGAAATTAGCCTAAAATAGCCAATAAACTACTAACTTCTGGGCTGGAACCACTCCTCCAGAGAAAGATAGGGCAGATTTCTCACCTTTTACAGCACCTTCACTTTCTAAAAAACATAAACAGGAATTCAGTAATCTTATTTGTGGCTGGATTAAATTCTATTCTTCCTTATATATGGAATTTGTTTTGATTTAGGATTATAGTGGCAGGAATATAGCTTTGTTTTTTTTTTTTTTTAATGGTACATTAACTTCCAAACTGTTGCCTTCCCAAAGAAATAACAATATTTCTGTTGTTTGTCAAAGTGTTGACATCCAGTTTCCTTTCCTTGTACATGTGGGATAATTAACAAGAAACTGTCATTCTTCTCTCATATGTAACAATTTGATGTATTTTATAAAATCAGTGTTATGTGCATGATGGTAGGCAATGTTTCCTGTTTTTAAGCAAAACAGTAGGAAACAGAACAGGACTAAAGAACTGAAAGTGAACTCCTTAACTAATGACGTATTAATTAGCATGACAGGTTTATTGCTATGCATTAATGGAGTGCAGGACTGCAATAAGCTTGCCATACTGATTGCAGTGGACTTTTTGCAGCTGCAGCTCTTCTGGTATCTCAGCAAAACACATTTAGGTCTCCTATTTCTTTTCTCTAAATCCCATTTTCTAAACCAATATGTTGTGTTATTTATAATATATGCTGTGTTATTTATAATATATGTTGTGTTGTTTATAATATATATTGTGTTATTTATAATATACGTTGTGTTATTTATAATATACGTTGTGTTATTTATAATATATGCTGTGTTATTTATAATATATGTTGTGTTATTTATAATATATGTTGTGTTATTTACTTGCAAACCAAAAAAAAAAGCGAAGACAATTAATAGAGCATACAGGAGGCCTGTTTTGCTTGATAAAGGAATCTCAGTTTATGAGTACTGGCATCAACAATTACAATAAAATATGTTCCCTAAACCTTCAGTGCATGTATCACACACTAGACCCACACTTAGTCATATATACACACCAGTGGCAATCAATAATATGCATGCTAGTGTTTTTTATATGCCTAGAAAATGATCTGCATATCAGCTAATGGAGAACGGTACATGTCACTACAGATTTTTGGACATTTTTTCAGGATTAAGTAGTTTATGTTTGTATGATTTACATATTTTATGATAGTCTTCTGAATTATTCAAGACTCTCCAACGTGAATGTATACCTTGTTACTCACTTTTCATACAGTTATCCAGAAATGTGTATGTATGTACAGTTTTAGCTAGCAGAGTGTAGAGAAAAGACGAAAACTACATTAGATGGATAACTGTTATTGCATGACAAGATTATGCTTTCTGTTGGTATATTAGACTTACTGTAGTTGTTTTACTTTTAAGTAAATATGTTATACTATTCTTAAACTGCTTAGCTTTATGTACATACTTTTTGAATGAAACTGATAATATAGTTAGCCTGCTAAAACTGCCATTTGGATTCAGAAACCTCAGTTATGCAGCCACATGATGTCTGACTGCTATGACCAAAGCTGATTTACGATGTAATAGGACCCAATTCACAAGATGAAGGTTAAGCAATTAAGGAATGCACTGGTGAAAAACTGCATAGACCATGTAAAGGGGGACATGAAGTGACAATGGTCATGTGACCAAGACATCCAGAAACATGCATGTACACATGCAGCTATGCACATACGCATGTAAAAGCATGCTGCTATGAGAACTGCTGAGAAGCATAATTACAGCTTTATACAGATGCATACATATTTTTATATGGAGAGGCACCAGAATACATTTATCTATCTTGCTTCAAAATTGTTGCTTGCTGTGTTAAGCAGGGAAGCAGGGTGACACCACTGACGTTTTTTTTAAACTAAAAGATACAAAGTTCAGCTAGGGGCTGTAGAAACCTGTTCTTAATCTCACTTCCTGCCTGGATTTTTGTCTTGCCAACCTGTTACTCTGAAGCAGCAACTGGGCTGGCTTGGCTTGGCTTGTCAGTGATAATCATAGTTCAGACCTTTCTCCGATTTTGCAATATGTTCTTTATTATTTTATTGTATTTTTGGTCTATTCCTGTGGAGCTTTGTGTTTCTCTGGCAGAGCATTGAGAATTATGGTCACTACATAGTAATGGATGTTTGAGTTTCAGACTTTGTATTATTCAGTTGGTGCACAATAATGACATATCTATTATTCTGACAACTTCCTAAGGGCACAAGAGCAATATTTAAAATTTCTATGATATGGGGCTTCTGTCCCTTGTTATATTTTGGTTTTTCTCTGATTCAAGCTTTAAGAAGGTGAGAACTATGCTGTCAGTAAATGAAACAGGTAGTGTCCTCCATCTACTCAGGACTGAGCTCTGACATTATAAGTGTTTTCCCACATTTGCTTGCAGAATCTGTAAACTGAACTAATGCAAATGAGGGAAACACAAGTAGTGCAAATTCATCATTCAGTGCTGCCTAATCTAGAGTGAATCAGAATTAAGCAAATCATATTCTCTGTCTTGAGCTGCTGGTTACGAAACTTCCTAACAAAATAAACTACATTTAAAGTTTCAGTTTAGTAACCCTAGCTGCCTTTAAGAAACAGGAGTTTCTACTGACTGAGGTTATGGTCATTGTTAAGGCTGTTTTTTTTTTATAGCAGAAATGCACATCATTCAGCACTTTTACGTTCAGAATTACAGGGATCGAATTGTTGTTTGCATAACCTGCCTTATATCTTTGGTCAGTTCTTCATAAAGCTTGTGGTTTTCTGACATTGTGTTGAAGATTGCAGTCACTAAATAATAGCAGAAGTCTTGAGTGTTAGACTTTATATCCCCCAGAAAGTGTATGATAATGCAAAACCTGTTTGTTATTCCTTTCTAAATATATAAGAGTAATACAGAGAATCTTTTCCTGATGTTTTTGACCTTTGTCCCCCTCCCCAACACACATTATATTTGACTTTGAGTTATTTAAGTATATTACTGTGTAGTCCTTATTGTTATTGTGTAAAATTTGGATAAAAGTCCACAGAAAAAGTCGCTACAATCGCTGGGGATGTCTTGTAGAGGAAAATGAATAACCGTTCTTTGCTCGTTATTCTGACTTTGCACGACTAATGCGATGTAAGTGAAGCACTTTGGAATACTTTGTGTGGCTAATGTTTTGCAGAACCCAGTAAAAATATATTACATGGCCATTGTTTTTTGTCTCAGTTAGACATCTGAAGTGTACACAGAAGTATCTATAACTGTAGAGAGCATGTGCTTATACATCTTGTGATAAAACTGGCTTATCATGAGCAGTGCCAGTATATTTGTGTGGAAAAAAAACAGTACTTAAATCTGTGAATACGCGGTATTGCTGGACAAATGCAGAACTCTTTTTAATAGCAGTTAAAAAAAGAACAGTTAAAAAGCCATTATATTTCAAAATTAAGACATAAAACGCATTATGGGAAATCTAGACTCTTAGAGCTTTGGAGTCCTGGTGGCCCACTAACTCCAGGCTATACAAATAGATAGAAGGCTTAGCAGTGGCCTCAGACCTGCTCAGATATGTATACAAAAATGTAGCTTGTGTGTAGGACAGAAGGTGTGGTCATGATTTTTTAATTTTCATCACAATCAAGCCTCAAAATTATGCACAAGTTATAGCTTATGTAGGCGCAGGGGACAGTGTGGTCAGTATTTCTCTAACTTTCCTTACAAACCTCAGAGGTGTGCAGAGAAGGTCAGTATACCTTGTGTTAGGGCTAGTGCCAATTTAGTCATTTGTTTACGTTTTCTCCCACACAGAACTCAAAAAGTCATTATAGCTTATCTATGAGCAGTCTACTACTTAGGAACAAGTTGGAATGCACCATTGTGACTGTTATTTTTTCATTATCTTTGAAAAATATCAGACATCTATACAGGTGGCTATTTTTTGTTGGGTAGAGGTAAGGATGCATGCTGTTTATATGCATCTCACAGCAACAGGTTGACATACTTTACTGTTCTATTTGCTCTTTTAGTTTTGCCTCAGTCTGACTGTCTTTTGGGGTTAGAGGTAAGAAACCATGCTATAAGCAGCTGCTGATAATAACGTGACTGTAGTCATTTGTGTTTTTCTTTCATAGGTACTTATTAGCCTATTGCTATGCATGAATTTTCAGAAGTCTAGCCTTACATTCCCATGGTAATTTACAAACCTGGTCAGTCATAAACCTTTAACATTTGCTTTGACCTCGGAGAAGTAAATGCCAAAGAGGAGTATAATGTGGACTGAACCCTGGAATATACCACTAGTACCAGATATTTTGGGGGAGGTAGAGCCCCCACCCTAATTTCCTGGGTTCTATTTGTGAGCCAGTTTGCTATCCAATGAGTTACTTCTGGACTTGCATTTAATTGGGAGGATTTATCTATGATACCTGAATGTGGGATGGTATCAAATGCTTTTAGGAGACATACATATTTAGTGAATACTGATTTGCATTCATCCATTGTTTCCATAATCTTCTCAAAGGAGTCGACCAGGTTAAGTATGTAGACTTTGCCCTTGATGATTCTGAAATAGCTTGGTTCAAGAGTTTGTAGGTTACCCATGTTATTTTATTAATTCCATATTGACTCTTTCCATAGCCTTAAGATGAGGCTGGTCAGGCTTAAGTGTCTATAATTATCCTGGTCCATTGATACCACACCTTTATGTAAGGGGATGACTACCGCTGTCCTCCATTCAGCTGGCATAAATCCTGTTTGAATACTGATATTGAATAACCTTGTATGGGATCTGACAAGTCATGCTTCCGAATGGCAAGTTGGCAGCATTGTATGTTATTCAGGACCATAAAAGTAGTGTTTTTGGCCTTGGGTGATGTAGTGACAACTTGTTCTTGGAGTTTTGAAGGGGATGTAAATGCAGGTATGTAATTTGGGAATATTGGAGGGGAGAGGGGACTGAAGTGTGAAGTAAATTTGTCCAAAATAAATTGGGTATGTCCTCTGAGTCTGAGTTAGTGATATCCTTTGCTATTTGCTCTGAGCAGGGCTGGGTATTGCTTCTGAAATGTCTAACATGGTTAAAGAAGGCTTTATGATTATCCTTTACTGGGATGGCTATATTTTTCTCATATATGGCTTTGGTTGATTTGATCAGGGTATAGAATTCCTTCTTATGTTTATCAAGAGTGTTACTGTCATCTTGAGAGTTAAATTTATTTTTGTGTGCAAATATTTTTTTTTCTTTTATTATAGAGCCTGTTTATATTAGGGTTTCACTATAGGCATTTGTTTTTAAATGTGGCATTGTATTTATTTCTCCGGGGAAAGATGTACCTATGTCGCTATATACATATTCATGGAGTTTGGCAGAAAATGATTCTGCATAAGAACTGAGGTTGAAAAGATGGAAGAGGCTTTTGAATTTAGCCAGGTCATCATTCTAGTTTATAAGATTAGCCTTGGCAAAATTTCTGAATACCGAGGTATTGAGAAAGATGCTTCTGACTTCAGTCTTAAGGTGAATGTGACTGATTTGTGGTCTGATTTGACCAGGGAGGTTAGAATTGGTAGGTAGCAAAGCTGCCCCATATTGGTAAGCCCAGGAATTTATTGCCCATGGTTGGTATGTGGAGTAACTGGTCCAGTGCATTTGCATTGATTAAGTCCAAAAATTTCTGGTCATACGTGTTTCAGGATGTATGTGTCTCCTAGGAAAATGATGTTTTGCTTAATGCATAAGGACTCCATTCTAGTTATGTAGGAAGTATGGGATGACAGGAAGATAAAGGGGGTCTTATAGTTAGCTATGATATGATAAGGGGTTTGATTAATAATAGCTTGGATATGGATGAGTTCCATATCATTATCTTGTCTAAGAAATCTGGAGGTGAAATATTTTTAAAAATATGGAAACACCACTGCCTTTAGTGTTTTCATCTAATGCTGTAGGCCTGAAGATGCGGTAGGCATTGGAGCCCAACACTGATGTAGTGCTGTCATTGCTCTTGAACCAAGTTTCTATAATGATATATATATCAATGTTTTCCAGGGTAAGGAGTGCTTGTAGGGAGTGAAGATTTTTGTTAAGAGTCTTAGCAATGAACAGCAATACTCTTTTGTAATCTGGATTCTGTTTTGTTACATTGGAAGCTTTAGAAGACTGATGTTGCCTAAAAAGGCACTATGGGATTGGACCAGGATTTAGCCAGTATATGAAAGCCTTGGGGGAATAGGTGCAGGCCATCCATGACAAAGCAGTTAGGACTATCTACCATCTCCTTCTGGGCTGAGACATATGTATATATTATATAGTACCCCCTTAAAATTACACCAGAAGCTTAGCCAATTGTTGAAGTTAATAATTTTTTGTTCGTACTGTGGCATCAGTCTTGGTGATTGTAGGATGCTGCTCACAGCCAGGTCCATACCTGCATCAGGCACACATTCAAAGATCTCCATCATGCATCTGTTCTGTGGCCAGGTCCATACCTGCATCAGGCACACATTCAGAGAGCTCCATCATATCTCTCTTTCTGTGCCCAGGTTCATACCTGTATCGGGCACACATTCAGAGAGCTCCATCATGTCTCTGTCCTGTGGCCAGGTTCATACCTGCATCAGGCACACATTCAGAGAGCTCCATAATGTCACTCTCTCTGTAGTCTAGGGAGGTACATTTCAAATAATTTACAGTCATGTGCACTATGACTGAATCACATGTGTAGCTGTGATAAAAGAATTTGAGTGCATGTGTGATATGATGAATCATGGTACCTGATAGGCAACTAACTGTGCATGGCCTGGTGACTAGTGCATCAATGTGTCTTCCTACAGAGTCATCTATGACTAGGATATTGGATTGTTTGGAGGTTTGCCTTATAGCTTTTGAAGTGAATGTGAGTCCATACCTCTCAACTGTCCAGATTTTCACAGAATGTCCAGAGTTTTGCCTCATATTTTTGGTGTGTTCCTTGTAAAATTTTGTTTTTCTGGTGAATCACTGGCAAATCATTGAGGACTGAACTCAGGAAATAATAATGACAGACATTTGAGTTACCGACTTCATGCTCTTCAGAAAATTCATGCTAATTCAAAATCTGTTATTCTATCAACGTTCTAAGTTTGTACAAACAACATTTAAAAATTATCCCTATTTTTGTGCCTTTGTCCCTCCACTATATATATATATATATATATATATATATATATATATATATATATGTGTGTGTGTTTTTTCCAGATTTCTTGGTCTTAGAAGTTGAGAGGTATGAATTTGACTCATAGATGTATGTTTCATGGCACTGCCTGTTTTGTGTGTTTGTGAGATTGCTGAGTGTACTTGTTTTGTATGTTACACTTGACACCTTTGTGGTTTAGGTAGGCTTACTTCTAACAGCCTCAGCACATGTAGGTCTTTGTGTTTGGTCTAAGCTGTGTGTGTTTGGTTTAGTGTGGTACTGACAACCTGCATGCTGTTTGACATAGCTTTGTCTCCAATAACACTATACAACTACATCTCTCATAAACAAGTAAACATCAGTTTATTTAACTAGTAGATGGTTGACAGGAAACCTGAGGGAATTGCTGTGTTGTCTGTGATGCCCCTGCACTGGCCCAGTAATCAAGGAGCCTCAATCCTCACCAATAGCACCAGCGAGGGACGTATACATGGGGGATGACAAGTACACACACAGTAAAGTGCAATTTCCCCTAAGAGCACACAGAGATCACAGTTAGTCTGGGGCTGGTTTCTTCCTCTTTCTCCAGATCCCCAATAAGACTCCCCACTGGAACAGCTATAGGGTTGAGATTTCAGTTGAGTGACCAAACCAAGATCTCTAGTACCCTCTCTGTCCAACCAGAGCATTGTGCCCCGGTCCAAGTAGCAGACACACACACTCCTTGAGATTTGATTTATATACAAACACACACACACACACACACACACACACACACACACACACACACACACACACACACACACACACACACACACACACACCTGGGAAAGGCTGGCACAGATTTACTAGCTATGCCCACTTCTGCCTAAACTATAAGGTAGTTTCCACAGCCACCAGCCAGTACTTATCAGCTACTTTCAGGCCATTAGCAAAGGGTTCCAATATTATGGTGTAATGATACTATTAATCCAAACAGTATTCTGACCAAGAGCATGGCTATTTAGGAGTGGCCTGTACAGTGTCACCAAATAGATAGGGAAGTATTTTGAGAGCTTAAATATATTTAAACAGACCAGCCACAATTAAAAGGTTTACATATATTTAATAATAAGTAGTAAAAGAACAAGACAACACTCAGTAAGCAGTCAGTTACATGAGAGTTCAAAATCACAGGAAATATTTAAAACAACATTGCAGGACAGTCTAAGCTACACTTTGCTATATTCCTATCTGAATCTAAAAGAGTTACTATGCCCTAAAATCTTAATTACAGCAAGGCAAGTGCAGATGTGATGATGAGTGGATGTTGTCAGGTCAAAGACAAATACAAAATGCACAGTCTCTCTCTTCTTAAATTTATGTCAAATATTACTGCTGAGTTAACTTGGATGACATCAGTTTTTGTCACCTGACTTCAGTTCCCAAGCTAAACCCCTTTTATCAGAAACTAACATAATGTTGGCATCTCCCTGTGAAAAAAATACGTATCTCTCAGATGATTGTTGATCCTGGAAGCCATAAAACAATAAAACACTTCTATATCTTAAACCTAGTAATTACTTCTCTTTCAAGACAATACAAAAAACCTCTAGCTCTAGATATTGTGTCTGCTACTGCACTGAAACTGAGAGATAACATCTCTTTTATTACAGTGTTGTGAAACAATTTAATTTTAACTATTTTTTCTGATTTTTTTTCAAGTTAACCTCCTGTGTTCCAGTTTCCATTAAACATATACATCTAAACAGTCACAATAGTGCAGGTACATTCCTATTTTATTCCAATAGGGCATGCTATGGTTACATTTTAGCTCAGTACTTTACACACACTTCTGTATAAATCATATCAATATTCACAAATGACATAGGATTATTTACAAAATTCCAGATAGCTGGGCTGGCAGTATTTCCCTTTGTCACATTGTCAACCAAGTTAGTTATAGAAATGGTAGGAAAATACAAATCCATGGCTCCAGGTGCTTACTAATGTGGGCTGAAGGGGTGAGTAGCACCTATGAGGTCTGCAATTGATTACCGAAGGTGCTGTCTGTCTGGTAGTGGAGATAGCTTCATACATCTATGTTGAGACCAGCACTAAGTATCAATGATCCTTTCACCAGAAGCAAAAGAGTAGCACTAATCATAAGCTGCTTCCTGAGTCATTACACCAACTTCTCTCAGCAGATACCCTGGATATAAATTTATATTAGCTGGAAGCAACTGAAGACCAAGCTGCACAAAAGCCCTGAACAGGTTCTCACAAAAACTGTGAACAGACCAATCAGCTAAGTCCATTACACACTGTTCAATCAGACACTAACATGAATCAGTGTCCTTCTTTTAAGATAAAAACAAGTTGTGTCCAAATAAAATCATATTTTGGTTCTGTTACTTTAATTTAGTTGGGGATAGTTTTGGAGAGAAATGTTTTTTACTCCATTTATTGTGTGGCTCTTTTAATTTGAACTAGATGTTAGACTTTTTAATTAATTGGATAGTTGATGATGTGGATAGGATGGTAATAAACATTTTGATGATGTGCATTGGATGGGGATACTTAAAATATGTACATACATAAAAATGATACCCTGATATCAGGGTATAATAAATTCATGTATGTCATTATGATAAATATAAATATCCTCACTCTGTTCCTGATAAACATATTTATCACCCCCCCCTTTATAAGTGTACACTTTTAGAGTAAATAAATATGCTCACTTGAAAAGGATATGTTATAGATCCACATAGACTGGGGTTACTTGGCAGCAAACCCTTCCTGAGCAGAAGTTTGCTTGGGGTGCTTAATTCAAGGGGTTTTGTGTAAAAAATGTGGCCATATTATTTGACTCACTCTGTTATCAAAGAGGAAGGTGGATTTTCATTTGAGAGTGTATACTCTGACTTTGAAAAGCAAAGATGTAGACTGTCTCTGGAAAGCTTGATATCACTTGAATCAGGGTTTGGGAGGTAATCCTGCTGAAAATGGCTGATATGCTGGAGAGGCTTGAAGACACCCTCCATGTAATGTACATAGCTATCAAGAGGGCAAATGTGTAGCATCACCAAGAGATAAGTAATATGCATGGCCTTTGGAAGAGTGTACTGAGATGCTGAAAACAAAGCTGTAATTGGAATCTAAACAGTCTGACAGTCCAGTGCCAGGGAATAGGGAGGGATGCTAATTGAGCCTGGCTACCTGGAGAAGTAAGCCAGGCTTACGGCCACTGTATGCAGAGCTATAGTGAGGGCATCTGATACCGTGGACATTTCCTGTAAAGACTGGCACCCTCATGAACCTGCATAGCTGAGGATAAAAGGTAGTTGTGGACAAAAAAATCTTTGATTTTCAATACCTGTCAAACTCCATGCTACTTACTACATTTACAAAGTTACTAAGATGCTGCTTTGTAGAAGTGCAGCTGGCTCAACCAGCACCATGAACCAGTAGTCCACCCCCTCAGTTCTTCAAGTGAAGAGCAAAAGGAAAAATAAGAAGCACTTTACTGTATTAAGCTGCTCACTACATTGCACTCAACATGGTCTAAATCCATCCCCCCCAGCTCTTCCATGGAAGCAGGCATTCCTTCTGCTGGCACACCAACCAACCATTCAGGTCCCATTTCTGTGCCCTGTCCCTGACCCTCCTCCATTTTGTTAAAAAATAAGAATTTCTTCTTGTTTTAAACTGTAGCAAACTGCTTGCTACAAATGTAGCAAATGGTTAGTAAAGTTTATACCCTCCACAGAGCATCATGGTGCTCATGTCTTTCTTAAAAAAAAATTAAAAAAAGAGCACTTCTTCTTATAAACTGCAGCAAACTCCTTGCTATAAATGTAGCAAACAGTTGCTACAGCTTATACCCTGCATGGAGCATTAGAGCACTCCCATTTTACTACAAAAAAAGAACATTTCTTATAAACTGCTTGCTGCAATGTAGCAAGCAGTTGGCAGAGTTTAGACCATACACAGAGTGCTACAGCACTCAGGTTTCAAAGATTAAAGATTGGGATCAGCTGATCATGCCCCCAACAATTTTCTCCCTGGGCACTTGCCTCTTTTGTCCCATTCTAGCTATGCTATGGCTGCTGAGCCTATAACTACAGTAAAAATGCAGTATTAGCATTCATTTTGGAAGCCATACATGCAATCATGTCTCATCAGCAGCTGCAGATTGTGTCCCCTTACTCCCTTCACCCCACCATAGTTGCATCTCTTTGTGTATAAGTTAGCTATGCTGAGCAAATATGGGTATTTGCTTGTGCTGCTTAAGATGTACAGGAGCTTTTCTCTCAAGTGTCTCTGATTTTGCAGAATGTCCTCGATTTTTACCTCATATTTTTCCACTTGTCCCTTATAAAATATTTGATTTTGTGGTAAATCTCAGAGGATAACAGTTAAACAATAATGTCAGAAGATAGTTTCATGCTTCTTATTGTTTGTAAAATAAATATTGATGCTAAACCGGTTGATCTATTAACTTTTTAATTGAATTAGAATAATAATTAAAAATAATCACTGATTTGGGGCCTTTGTCACCCCCCCCCCCATTATTTTTGGCTTTGCCCAGAAGTCTTGAGCAAATAAGTTGAGAGGTCTATAGAGGAGACAGGTCCATGTAAATGGCACAACAAATTGACAGAATGACTGAGTGGGACAATAAAATAGAAGACCTTGAACATGGCGTATTGGTCACTAAATGTCAGGGTCTTAATCACTATAGGATGAAGAGGCTGTTGGTACCCTTAAGAGAAACAGGTATGCATAGTTTCAGTATAAGACATACACATATTAAAGGGACATGAAGGACTATGAGATATGCCACAGCTTATCTGGGCAGGGTAGGAGTAAAGGAACACTGAGATTGAGAGATTAGCATTAGAGGTAAACAAGTTACGTATGTCTAAAAAATGAAAACCTCCGTCAAGTACATCCATACCTGGCAAATGATCAGGTGGAGGATCTCTAATTTTGCATAGAAATAACCTAAACCCTAAAGTCATTCCCCAAGGAAATTCCTACTCAGACTCCAGTTCTAACTGGATTCTCCTAAAATTTCAAACTCACAAAGGCAAACCACTAGTGATCGTTACAGCCTATCTACCACCCCCCATTCCCTAAATAAATTTAAATCACTCATCACTAACATCCTTAATAACTGTCCGAAAAATAATAACATAATCATTGTAGGTGACTTTAACCTTAATTATCTTGGCCCTCTTTAATCTGACATGGGTACTTTCCTAGCAGACCTGGGTCTTCAACTCATAAATGAGCCAACAAGACCTAACGTCAGGTCCTCCAAACACTCCACACCTGACCAGATTATTACAAACATACCAAAATGCATCTCCAACATAAATATTCTACCACCATCACTAAATGACAACTTCACAATCACCTGTACAGCTGTCAACCATCCTATAAAACTACCGCCAATATTAAAAGCCTTTAGAAGCCAGAATAGCATATATATAGACACACTATCCTATAAAACTACCGCTAATATTAAAAGACTTCAGAAACCAGAATAGCATATATATATATATATATATATATATTATATGTATATATATATATATATATATATATATATATATATATTATATGTGTATGTGTATATATATATATATATATATATATATATATATATATATACAGACAAACTTAGAACCTTTCTCACAGCTCACGACTAGAACCATATACCCTCCTTATACAACCCTAATGCAGTAGCTGTAAACCTAACCAGCTTTCTATTCCAGCTGCAAGACAAATTCTGACCACTTATCCATAGGGTTTATAAACCCACCAAAACTGAATGGCTATCCACCTGACTGAAATGTATTTTATCTCTAAGGGATGTAGCATAGCAAAAATGGAAACAGACCCTGACAACTACCAGCAGCCCCCTGCTTTATAGTCTTGCATAACCTAGCCAAGCAGCCCATCAGAAGGGGCAAAATAACTCTCCAAAGAAATGAACTACCCTGTTACATTCTCCAAGCACTTTTGGAAAGAGATAAACCTACTTACAGGAAGAAAATCTACTCATGATGCCCTCTCTACAAACAATACCATTCAGTATGGTACAGCAAAACTTTCTCCTGAAGGTTTCCTTAAAGAGTTTAGCAGTCTCCCACAAATAAACTCAAAACTTCCTACAAATCATGCATTGACCCCCACCACCATCATTCACTCTCCTCTTCCACTTCAAATGCATACATCCCAAAATAAATCTATATTCTACTTGAAAATACATCCAATTACACCTTTCATGGATCTGACATCATAAACCCCTGGTTCATATATCACTGAAGACAGCATCTATATCTTCCTTTCACTGACATATATAATTTAAGTCTCACACAAACATCATGCCACAGATTTGGAATACTGCTCTAATTAAACCCCTCCCAAAGCAAACTAACCCAAAAGTTGCCTCTCACTTCTGTACAGTATACATCCTCCCAATTCTGGGCAAACTTATTGAAGAGATAGTCTATATCCACTCTCCCTCTCTATGTCCAGCATTACCACCTGCTCTCCTCCAAACAACATGGGCTCTGGCCTGGATGAAGCACTATGACAGCACTCTGGTCCCTAAATAATGACATCCTGTTAAACTCTGATAGTTACCACCTTACAGGTGCCCTATTTATAGACTTGAGAAAGGTATTTGACCTCAATGACCATTGTCCTCTCCAAAACAAATAACTTAAATTGGTATTATTCCAGACACTGCTCCCTGGTTTAAAAACTTCCTCAATGACAGACACTTCATAGTTAAAATAGGATCCTCCCAATCTGTATCTGCACCTGTTACCAAAGTTGTACTGTAAGGATCCATTCTTGCCCCCCTCTCTTCTCCATATTCATTAACAAACTTTGAAGATTACAGTGTCATTCCTTAAGAAACAATGAATTCTAAAACTGTTATACCTTAAAGTGCTTTTTCAGAGGGGGTCCACTACAAATACCCACCAACCTGAGGACTATCACCCCATTCCCCTGTTTCTCCTATATACTAACTTCAGGATGTATATTGGAGTAAGATGGATACTCTGAAATGCCACAGTCTAGAAATTAGTATGCATTTTCTCCAATCACTCTTTATTTCTCAATGTTCTAACAACTGTATTCACGATCCTTGAATTTTTAACAGGCACCAAAATCTTTCATCTAGGAAGAGAAGACTTTGGAAACATACCATGAAAGATCATGATGATTCCAAGGTAAGTCAACAATGCAATCCAGTATTAAGGATGGCTAGTGGAGTACTGGGATGAAGAAAAAAGTGTGAGCAGAAAACAATACATTTTTTCTCTGTGTATAAAGCAGTTTGTAACAGCATCCCCCAATTTAGAGTACCACATGCAATTTTGGAGACCTCATATTCATATGAGCAAAAACAGGAGCGAGAATAAAGAAGAGAGGGCATATAATGACATTAACAGAAGAAAAATCAAGGAAGGATCCCAAAGAACGATGCACAACCCAACGACTATAAACTCAGTGATTTAAATTGATTGAAAACACACCCACAAAACTGGAGGGTGACAATCCTAAAACGAAAGCATTATATTACATAGAAGCAAGCCCCCTCCCCCCACAACCCTCTGCATCTTACTTACTTATACTAATGGCCATGGGGGATGGAAGAGAAATACCATTCCAGGGTGAAAAACACTTGCTCTGCTGAGATCTCTCAACACGGCAAATGAATATTAAAAAAAAGAGAACACTAAGAGAATGTTAAATATGGACTGCTGTGCTAAGGAGATTACATTCAATAGGATAGTTTTGATTAAATATCTTTCTAAGTTGTAGGTCCTCATATGACCATTTAAGTTCTTATCGGTAACAAAAGAATCTGAGTGAGTGCTACCTTGCAAAATAAAAGACGTGTAAGCACAAAGGACACAATGTGATCATACAAACTGGATGAGAGGAGGAAGTGATGAGGATGTGCAATAAATGTGTCAAATGAGTGGAATAACACTTCAGAAGATATAATTATGTTCAGAAACAGTAGCAGAATTCAGGAATGCCCTGGACACACTTAGGTTGATTTTTAACCAGGTGTGAGGGAAAGGAGCTAAGCCGTAGTTTAAGAAGGTTTCATAGCATGTATACAGTACCAATGGAAACTTGAAGACACGGTGGGCTACGCTGTCCTTTCAGCTGAATCTGTATACTAGTTTTGAGAGAACTGACTCAGACAATTTCAGGAACCCACCCATTATAGTTTGTAAGAAAGCATTATCAGACAACTTGAGTGAATGTTTCAAAATTCACCTCCAGAGGGTGCAGTAGCAATGCAGAATAGATGAATATGTGAAGTGTAACACATTTCTGTAGCTGCGTCTATGAATATAATCTTCCCTGACTGGAGCAGAATTACATAAATCATGAAAGAACAGTATCTTCTGAGTGGCTGTATCACGCTTTGCACAAATAAGGGGCTATGTATCCTTGCACTTCTAATCAAAGCAAAACAAATTTGCACATTACCACAACTTACAAAATAAAAGAATTGTGCAATTTGAGGAATTTTGTGGAAAGCGTACTGCTTCACTGAGAAACAACATGCTTTGGTACAAAATGTTCAAAGAATCCTGACTGTACAAATCATACAGCTATCTTGCAAGTTTATTAGTCATAATGGAAGATGTGGGAAATGGGAAACCTGTGATGTATAGTTCAAGATTCTTGTATACACCCATCAGATTCTAAACAGGTGACGAAATCTCTCTCTATACTAGGTGAGCATTTTCTGAGTGTTTCAATTAGGTAGGCTCTTCATACCACATCTCAGCACTGTTTCAGTCTTTGTTTTGTAACAAAACTCAGATTTCTTAAAAAAATATTGTATACTAACCTTTTTGATTTTACTGTATTATAACTAAATTTTAACTCTGGTCATGTTTGACAACGTCTTTAAACCATCTCAGTTACCTGTTTAACAGATGCAACTAAACAAAAAGTTAGATATAATGACATTAAATGCATAGAACTTCTAACATAACACTTTCTAAGTCTGCAAACTTTTCTGTTTTCCTTCAGATTATAATGTGTGTGTTATTAAACATCAGAGTGGCACTGAATTAAAGCTGGCACATGGAGTGACTCCTAATTCCATATACAGACTTGCACAAGAGGAAAAGTTACAAAACAGTATTAAAAGCAAATTTAGGGTTAAACATCACTTTTTAGACATATAAAGTGGGGAAAAGTATTGAAACATCCAGTTAATTTTCATACCATTTGAAATGCAAAAACTTCATATCTCTCTAGCTGGAACAAGCCTGTTTCTATTTCAGTCAGTTACATTTGGGCCATGTGAAGGACAGTACATTTATCTCATCATCCCTGCATTGTAACTTTATTAAATGACGTGGGTGTGGGACATTTAAACACTTGCTGATATATTGGTATGATCTGGCTGATCTCTGATGGTAACCCCCAGGAAGGTGTACTACAGAAAACCAAGCACAATAAAAAAATCTGACATCAGACTTTTAACAATGAAAATAACTAATTCAGAATATGGTAAATGGATCATTTTTAAAGACTGAAAACTCACCACCATTGACACATAAAGCTGATACATTACAGACTTTTGCCAAGATTCAGAAACGTTGCCATCATTGTTAAGCCCTTTTTATCACTGGCAGTATCCATTTGTGAGTCTTAAATAACTCTACTACAGAGGTGTTGCTGTCATGGGGTATCTGTCTAGGCCTACAGCAAATGCAAATGAGGCCTATGCGCAATGTGCTCTCCCCAGAAATGCATCCGGTAAGTGCTTTACACAGCCAAGAATTTCATGGAAGTGCTCAGCTGCATAAATCACTACCACCAAATGAGTAAATTAATTCAGCCAAAAACCTGCATTTATCCATTGCTTTCAATGGGTGAAATCATGTTAGAGGAAGTGCCAGGGAGTTAGGCGGACAAGTAGTGATGGTGTGTGTGTGTGTGTGTGTGTGTGTGTGTGTGTGTGTGTATATATATATATATATATATATATATATATATATATATATATATATATATATGTGTGTGTGTGTGTGTGTATGTCTGCCTGCTTGGATTATCACGGTAGGGAGAGTTAGTTAGAGGATACATAGGTAAGGTGTGTGTGTGTGTGCATGCGTGCATGTGCACATGTGTGTTTGAGTGAATGGATGACTGTGTGCGTGAGTATGATTTGATGGGTCAGGGCTGATGTAGAGAGAAGATGAGTGTGTGTGTGTGTGTGTGTGTGTGTGTGTGTGTGTGTGTGTGTGCCATCCACAACTTTCAACTCATCTCAAACTAACGAGCAGTGACTGTAATAAGGAATCACTGGACACTAGGGACACCTATTAATTTTAGTACTGGAAAAGCAAGTAGAGTAGAAAAACAGGTTTTCGGTATGAAAGACGTGGCGAGGGGGCCTTAGACACCAAGGACACTCTTGAATAATATCCTAATCCACGTAAAAAGGAAACAGAACATTGGCAATGTAGCATGATTCATGCTAAGCTTACTAACAAGTATGAAACTCTGCCTCTGCCATTATTGACTTACTGTAATGATCTGAGACATTTGAGGGTTGTGTTAAGACTTCTGGTTAAAGTCACAGGGAAACACTACACGATATCAGGGAATTTTTCTAAATATTACTAAAATCTACTTAAAAATTAATATGAAGAATGAAACACTAATGAGTGGTAGTACTGAATTCCTGCAATCGTTTTTGCTTTATGATGGACAGTGACAAATTTGGGGTGTTCTGTAAACTCAGGAACAGATAAGAGGTATAACGGTGTGTCTTTGTGTTTCTGTGTAGGGGGTGGAATAAATGGGGTGGCCTGTGTTAATGCAATATATCAGGTGCCAGTGGTGATTACTGCAAGTGCAGCAGAAAAGGGCCTGCAGTAACTAGTTTCAGATGAGTATGAGCGTGTACACCTCACTGATCTCGGCATGGGCCTGGAGTGAATCTAGGGTATGGGGGTGGCACAGATGCTTACAAGAAGGGGTGTACGGGACACTGTTTGTATGCTGTTATATGGATCAGAACCATGTGTATGTTCTGTTATACACACCATATTCTTCACAACTATGTTTATAGGTGTAGACAGCATTTTTCAGGATATTGTACTTTCAGAACTTTCAGTTTCTGGATTTTGTTCTGAAGTGTGCTGGGAGGATTGTATTTTATTTTATGTTACACACACACACACACACACACACACACACACACACACACACACACACACACACACACACACATGTCTTTGTGTGTGTGTGTGTGTGTATATATATATATATATATATATATATATATATATATATATATATATATATATATATAGCAGTACTGAATTTCATCAACTGCAGTTTTAATCAATGTCTGTTTAGTTGACAAAATTTATTCAGCTACACAGATGGTTGACAGGAGTGTGAGATCGCACAATTCCCGGATTTGGGAAATACGCATTTTCCCCAATATTGTGTGATCTTTGAGGAGTTTGCATATATGATTAGAAGGGGTGTAGGAGTACAGGGGGATGTGCCCCCCACAATAAACAATGTTTTAATCTTTTTTACATGCGCTGAGGTTATTGCTCAGCACATGTGTAGTAAGTGTGTGTGGGTGGGTGGGAAGGTAAGTATATGGCAGAACACTCAAAATATTGACCACCAACAGTTTGACCATGACTGTTCAAAACTGAAGGCGGTAGAAGAAAGAAAAAAACATAAATCGTTAGTTTTTTTCAGGGGGGAGCAAGCCCACCTGCATCTGCCACACCCCCTGCTAGTTATATATACAAATTCAAAGACAGCACTAAAGTGGGAAAAGGCAAGTTCCTAGATTCCCATTGTTTTCGTATCTCACACAGAGAAAAAAGCTTATAATGGACAAATCAGCTAATTTTTGATTCATTTTTTTTTTCTGTTTGACCACCTGAATTCTCAACAAAGTACGTATGTGCTAGCTATAAGCATGAAAAGGAAAACATTTGTATCACAAAACACTGAATAACTTAGAAGTAAATCACAAAGCATTTGAATACTTTTCTCATTTAAAAAAACTATATACCATTAAATGTCAGCTACAAAACTGAGATCAAGTGCTGTCTTGGTAGTGGGACTAATAGAGCAGTGGTCTTTAGTAACATAATGTGCAGAGTTAGGCTTACGATTAGCACACAAGTAACATGGTACATGCATAACACAAAATCTGTCCCCTTTCCTAAGCCTTATTCTAACCCTAACCTGTGAACATTTGCAAATACACAGAAACTGCTATAACACAGTCTTGCAGATTTTCACAACCACCACTTCTTCATTCAAAGATTAATTTACCTGCACACTACTATTTGCCTATACTATATTAAAACTAAAGTCAACCATATGTGATTCACATAAATGAGTATTCTCTCTCTCTCTCTCTCTCTCTCTCACTCTTTTTATACCAACAAAAATATTTCAAATAACTGATTATTCAATCTTTTAAATTACACCCATATACATAAATATAGATATGTGTCTTTGTCTGTATGTAATTGTGCGTATATATTTATTTATTTAATGACATTTGATTACTGTGAAAGTCTGAGTGGGTAGAAGTACATTTCCAGTGGAGGCCCAGAGAGAAAAACTCCAAATTATTTGAAAACATTTTAAAAACAATCATTTTACAGTCTTCAAAATTAAAACAAAAACACATGCAGTTTAAATAATTATAACAAACTAGACATAATATAGAAATGCTGGTTAAGAATGGATACAAGTTATATGACAATCATTTAATATTTAGAGATACTTTAGAAAGTTTGTAGATAAATTAAAGGTAAGTTAGTCCAATACACTGCCTTCCAGTTTATAGCCTGCTACAGACCACCCTCCCAAACCCAGGAACCCCACTTGGCCTTCCTGAGAATACTGGAAAATATGAAGGTCTCTCCAAACACCATTATATTGGGCGACTTCAACTACCCAAACATAGACTGGGAGCATTACTCTAGCTCCAACACCCTAGCTCAAAGGTTCCTAGAATTTATAAACTCAAATGCTATGGAACAACTTGTTACCACTCCCACAAGAGGGGAAGACATACTGGACCTGATCATCACCAACATGGAGACTCTATGCTCCAGACCAGAAGTATATCCCTCACTGGTAAGATCAGACCATAAACTAATCTCACTGGATATTCACATCCTGACCCCACCCCCTTCCCAGAAAACCACAGTGGAAAACTTCTCTAAAGCAAATATTAACACTCCTCAAAACCGAGCTGGAATCCTTCAAAGCCCCCGGGCCTGTGGAAAATACGGCCCAGACTGCAGAATCCTTTATAAACGCATTCTGTGAGCACTGTCAGGAATGCATGGATCATGCAATCCCAAATAAAACCAAGACCCAATCCTCCAAAGGCAGATGTCCTGTCTGGTGGACCCCAGCCATAAACAAACTATACAATAGAAGGAGGAAGCTACTACATGATAGAGCAAAATCCCAAAAAGGGAAGGCATCTCTGATCAGTGTTAGCAAAAAACTACGGGCACTCATAAAATCGTCTAAGGCCAGCTTCGAGAGAAAAATTGCACAGGACACTAAGGATAATCACAAGGCTTTCTTTAGTTATGTTAGGAACCTGGGTGGGAATTCCCAGATATGCTCAGAATGAGTCCAAAATGACAAAAAATACACTGAACCCACAGACATTGCCAACATTCTAGCTGACAGGTTCAGCGCAAACTTCTCCCCCCCCCCACCAAAAGGGCAAATATCTATCCCAGCAGAGTGCTGCCCCCCTGACATCTCAGATGCTCAGGTAAGAGCCGCCCTCTCCAAAGCAAAAAACACAGCATCAATGGGACAAGACAGTGTCCCGGGCTGCGTCCTACATGAACTCCAAGAAGAGCTAAACCCAAACATAAAACTACTGTTCAGTCTCAGCCTTACCACAAGATATTTACCCAAAGAGTGGCGTACAGCAACAGTGGTCCCTCTCCACAAAGGTGGTGCCTCAACGGATCCTGGAAACTATCGCCCCATAAGCCTGACTAGCTTGGTCTGCAAAGCTATGGAAAGGATCATCATGGACCTCATAAAAAAAGATATTAGGGACCTACAGACACTGGATCCTACCCAGTTCAGCTTTGTTAAGGGCAGATCCTGCCTCTTAAACCTGGTCAATTTCTTTGAAACAGTCACCAAGGCCATTGACGAGGGGAAGGTGGTCCACACAGCCTACTTGGACCTCGCAAAAGCCTTCGATACAATACCCCACTCGGGCATTATAGATAAGCTCACCAGCTTAAATATAAACCCCTATGTCACTAGATGGGTTGCAAACTGGCTCAAGGACAGAACCCACATGGTTAGAATTGCTGGAGCCATGTCAGACTCCAAACCAGTTACAAGTGGCGTCCCACAAGGCTTAGTCCTGGGACCTCTCCTGTTCGGTATATATTTCTCGGAGGTACAGGCCAACATGGAAGGACTGTGGCTGACCAAGTTTGCAGATGAATGCAAACTGGGCGCTATAATCGACTCTCCAGCCGACACAAGCATCCTCCAAAAGGGCCTCATAGAAACAGACAACTGGTGCCAGAGCCATGTCCTCAAGCTAAACGCCAAAAAGTGTATAGTCATCCACTTTGGCAAAAACAAAGTGCCCACAAATTACCACATAGGTGGTAATCCATTAAGTACAGAATAAGTAATTAGGGACCTGGGGACCCAAGTTGATAGCAATCTCTCATTTGACAACCACGTGGCCAAAGTGGTTAGAAAAACATTTTATATAGCCCACCTAATCATGAAGGGATTCACATCTAGATCAGGGGAGGTCATCGTGCCTCTCTTCTCATCCCTCATCAGGCCCATAATTGAGTACAATGCCCCTTTTGGGATGTACCTTACCAGACACCTGCAGCAACTGGAAAGACCCCAAAAGTACCTCACCAAGAGGATCAAAGGGCTCAAACAGATGCCATATGCTGCCCAGTTAAAGAAACTCCAGCTCTACTCAGTGGCATACCACCTGCTCAGAGGCAATCTGTGCCTGACGAATAAAGCCATGTCCAACCCGGAATTAATGGACATGCTGCACCTCAGAAAATCCAAATCCCATCGAGCTACGCACTCGAGAGACTTGAACCTCAGCACTGAAATAAATAGGAAATGCTGGAGGGACAGATTCATAACCCAGAGGCTCCCTTCACTCTGGAATAAAATCCCAGTCCAGGTTAGGCAGAGTCCCTCATTGACTCTCTTCAAGAGGAATCTTGATGAGTGGATGGGGGATCATAGGTTTACCCTGGGTATCACTTCTGTGTCACTGCTAGACAGAGGCACAGAATACTAACCTCAAAAAAGGGCATAGCAAAATTAATTTAAAATGGGTGGCGAAAGCCAAAGACACTCTGGCTAGGCTTATAAATGCCCTAGGGCAGATAGCCTAGTATGAATCTATGAACCTATGAACAAACAGGAATTGCAATATGAAGTGAGGGGAAAAACAGGCTTGTGGCATATTTAGAGAGAAAGTCAGGAAAGAGAATTTGATAGAAGTAAGGAAGTAAGTGAATAAGGTATAAGGAATGAAAAGATACTAGTTCATATTTAGGAATATAGTTTTTCCTGGGTTTGGATGTATGCCATATATTGAAAACTTAAAAGATCAAACTGGTAGTGATCGAACACAACTGGTTGATCACCAGCTTTTCAAAAAAAAAAGTGAACGCTCCTTCACTTGTAAGCAGAATATTCCCACAGCCTATAATTCAATATTCATTCTGACTATACTCTTTAAAGCACACACATATTTTCCATAACTCCCATGTTACAACTACCCTCTCCTAGCAAAAAAAACAAAAACAGGGAATTTGGAATCAGAATGATGGACTATAGGCCCTGGACACAGATAAGCTTTTCTGTGGCTAGGTGGATCTGGGTGTCACTGTATACTGATTGAGATGGGAGGGTAGTGCCCAGTGTCACAAATTGGTTATTACCATGTATACCTTGAAATACTATTTTTTTAGGCAGATGATTCATTTTGCTAACAGATTGCTCACTTTATTTCTAGGCACTCTTTTCAGTAACTGAGTATCTCCTTTATGAATTGCTTAGCTTCCTGCTGATGTAGTACACTGGTGGTTCTCAGCTTGAATATCTTGGGATAGGACTATCCCCAAAATCTACCTCTAATACACTGGTATGCAAGGTCAGAGCTGGATCATGGTAAAATTGAGATCTAGGCAGGGCAGCGGACCCCCCTCAAGTAAAGCTGGTATCCCTTTTCTTGTCTGTTTCTTCCCAATTATCATGGAAACCTGTTCAAGCCTCTCAGTATGCATATTGGTTTACTATTTTACTTTTACAGTGATAATAGAGATCTGGATTTAATATGAAACTTTTTGCAGCAGAAGCACTGAAAGCCATTTAATAAAGAAATCAAAACACAATGAAAACAAGTTTAGCATGACCAACAATAATCTTTTCTTCCTTTGAAACTCACATTCATTGAAAATGCATCTGGCAACCCATTCAAGTAGGAGAGGCGTGCTGACATTCATACTAAAATAGCATATAGTGGAGCATCAATCAGCAGCTAGCTGAAGAATGCAGGAATTCAAAAGTAAAATGTGTAATGCATTTGTATACAGCTTGGGAAAGACCAATGGACATAATTGTCCCTTTTCAGGGGCAGCCCGGGAGCACTGTCTAGTGAAATAACTTGGCTACCCTTATATACTAGATAAACAAAAGCTGAGGGAATCAAACCTTGGACTACAGGAAGCAGCTCATTAGCAGCTTATAGTGTACTCATTTGTACTAAGTACCACTAAGACTGTTTTAGTCCAGTGCAATGCATTTCACACCAGTGTTCCTGCAAAAAAGAAGTTAAATTAAACTCATAGACTCCGTGTTGCCCAGTTCATTCACAGTCAAATAATTAACTTACTCAGCCAAAGAAAAACACGGAAACACAGGATCATACCCAAGAACATATTTCATGTGATGATGCTTCTGTTTACTACAATTGATTCCTTCATTTACACAATAACTTCTTTGAAATGCAATAAGTATTTGTACAAACACACACACACACACACACACGTTACAATCCCTTGCATGACTGTGTACATTCAGATGTTTGTTTTTATGATTAAATAGATGAAAAAAATGCATCAATAATGACCATGAAGTGTATTCAAGCTCACTCCTGTGAGAACCTTACAGTATAACCCACTTCATTCCAATGCCTTCCTGACCTGTTAGCTACAGAGCCAGAGACAAGGACTCAAAACTCAGGAACAGATTTTAAATAATTATTTTATATACTTAGAAAGTTGCTACTATAAAAAATTACCTTACAAGCTTTTCCTGAAGGACACAACGTCTCAAAGAAATGTCACAGATGACTCTAATTTCTGAAGTACAGCAATCTGTAGTAAAAGAGTAAAAGCAGAACACCTGAAGCAATCCAAAGTAAAAGAAATCCCATACAGCTGTATAGAAATCCAATCCACAGTATGGCAGCTTCTGTAGTAAAGCAATCCCATACAGCTGTATAGAAATCCAATCCACAGTATGGCAGCTTATGTAGTAAAGCAATCCCGTACAGCTGTATAGAAATCCAGTCCACAGTATGGCAGCTTCTGTAGTAAAGCAATCCACATGGTAGCATTATTGATAATTCTGAATGACTTACCAGAGTTCATATGCAGAAAAGGTAAGGGAATACACACACACACACACACACACACACACACACACACACACACACACACACACACACACACACACACACACACACACACAAACTTTGTGACACTATGGCAATAAATGCCACAGCTGGCTGTAATTTCTGAAGTACAGCAATTTGCATTAAACAGTAGAAGCAAAAGCACCAAAAACAATCCCAAGTGAAAACAAAGTAATGCAATACACAATAAAAACAATCCTGTACAGCAACCTAATCCACAGTATGGCAGTTTCTGTAGTAAAGCAATCTACATGTCAGCTTAAAACACTGACTTGAAACAGCAACAGCAATCCAGAATATACTGCTCTTCAGGAAACCTCCCTCTCATTGGCCGAAATGTAGATCCAATGGGAGAGCAAGACTTCCTGGAGATGCAAATAGATGCTAGAGTAGCCAAGTGACACTGAATGGCATGCAAATGAGACATTTTTTTCTTACATCTATCGGTCCCTCTGCCTGCAACAGGCCTTAGATAGCTGCCTAGGTTGCCTTGTGTTGGATGTGGTGCTGTGCAATGTAAATGATTTAGTAAAATCAGGAGTTATTAGCAGAGGTTCAAAAAAATTATAATTTTAGCTCCTTAAATGCTTTGTATACTGCAAGAGACATTGTATCGTGACAGGAGCATTTCCCCTTGTGAAGTCTGTCAAAGGGCAGACACTAATCAAACAACTGGGTACAGTCTTTTTGTAGTACCCATCTAGTCCATAAGCAGCCTTCAGCGGCTTCTGAACAGGGGGTTCAGAGCAGTTAATATGCTCTCTAAATTTTGTATTTATATTCTTACCACCCCTCTTCCTATAAAGAGCAGTAAGTGCTTCACTTCCACCATCCCCATTTAACTTTTCCTAGCATTTACAGTCAGATATTTCTGCTTTATAGATTTGAACACAGCCTGTCATTTAGTTAAGTGAGGTTCAGAGCTTCTAAATGACTGACCATGTCATCCACGTATGCCACAACAAACTGGGAATGGAGCTTCAACACTATCTGTCAGTCTCTGAAAAGTACCTTTGGCTCTGTGTGGTTGATATGGTAATACTGCACTGAAATATTCTATGGAGGATTGCAAAAGCTATTTTCTCTTTGTTAGATGGAGTATGTAGTATCTGTCAGTATCCCTTCATCAAGTTTAATGTTGACAAATATGTAGCCTTCCCTAGATTCTCCTTCAACTCATCACTTTTGGTCATGTAATATTTATCAGTCCTTAAATATTCATTTTCTTTAAGTTGTTACAGAATGTAATACTTCCTTCAGTTTTAAGGACAAGGTCGATCAGGCTGCTCCAGTCACTCTGTGATTCTTCTGTCAACCCGTGTTGTCAGCAATTCTGAACAATTTCTCTTCCTGTTTTGACTTTTGGTACTCTGTATTGTCTTAGTTTAACCTTCCTTCTAGAGGCTATTTTTCTTTTATTTTCTATTAGTTTAGTTCTTCTGGACATCTCTGAAAACCCTCCTGTATTTCTTGATAAAATTGTTTGAACTCATGCTGTTGAACTTTTTATCAGACTCTAGCAATCTGAGATGCAGTAAGTATTTGTATACACACACACACACACACACACACACACACACACATACAAAACCATCAATTATTACCCCATGACTGTGTACATTCAGATGTTTGTTTTTGTGATCAAATAAATGAAAAAATACATAAATAATGACCAAGAAGTATATTCAACTCACTGCTGTGAGAACCATATAGTACAATCCACTTCATTCTAATGCCTTCCATTCCTCTTAGCTGGAGAGTTGGAGAGAGTGATCTTTATGGTTTGCTATCATATTTGCGAACGTCATTTAGATGAACGCAATGATTTCCGACAAATATTGTAGGAAATCAAAACACCGAGCAACCAAAATATCGAACGGAGCATTTCAGCAATGTCGAATATCAACTTTGCTGAAATGCTCACATCTGTGCCCCCCACACCCCCTACTTATATATGCAAACTCCGAGATCGCACTACAGTGAGTGTAAGGGTACATTTCCCGATCCCCACTATAGTGTGATCTGCACCGGAATGTTGAAGATGACAATAGTGGCTGATTACTCATGTCAGCTTCAACATTGTGGTGATTGAACTCTCAGTTCGAGAAAATGATTTTTGCACATATTCGATCGTCTAAATGACAATCGAATATGTGATAGTAAACCGATCTCTATATGCACTTCAGGAAGATATTCCTTGGTTTCTCTTGTATGAGCTTTATCTTGTATGTTCTCTCTCTAGAATACTTTGCTTCCTTCCATGGAATCAGTTTGTTGATGTGATAAACTTATTTTTCTTTCGTCTTGGTCAGAAATTTGGTTTCTATAGAGGGCACTAACACTAGTACCTGATCTCCTGGGTTACTTTCTTAAAGTAAGAAATCTTATTATAATCTTATTGGTGCTTTTCCTGGACTCATTGCATATGCTCTCTTACTATGGGCATTACCAGCTTTAATCTAGCCTGGAAAGTAACATAGTGTTCTGTTACCTTTAAATGGTGTATTTTCCTCTTCAGAGGTCAAACAATGCAGTATAGAAGATGAAACTGAGTAACCTTATTTGAAACTTGAGGCACTTCTCTGATTAAATACAGGAGGTAGGGTAACAAACGGTCCTAGATTTTACTGTTTGCAGTAACAACTTCCCACAACAAGGATTTCAGTGTGCTTTATTAAACCTCTCTACTAATTGATTAGTCTTTAGATGCTAGACAGATGTCTTCAAGTGTTTAACTTTAAAGCACTGTTGTAAATGATGCAGTATCTTGCATGAAAAGTGAATGCCTTGACCAATAAGTATCTCTTTTGGAATACTCACATTGGAGAGTAACAGAGTAACAATATCACTTCCCTGGCAGTAACCTTAGTATTAGCTCTAGATAATGGCACTACTTCTGGACGTTTCATAGCATAGTCCAGTATGAGTAATATGCACTAATACCTGTTGCTGGATTTTACCAGTGGCCCTGTGATGTCCATAGCACTGCGTTCAAAAGGTACTTCTATGATAGGCATTGGGTTCAAGGGACCTTTATAGGGTACAGTTTTCTGACATTCTAGACAAAAAAACACTGAAGTTCAATATCTCTTTCGGCATGTTTGGTCACTAAAATCTCACTAAGTCCCTTGCTGAAGTTGTATCCACTGCAGATGAGCCCTTAACATGAAATTATAGATGAGTCATTACTAGTCTCCTATAAGATTTTGACATTAATACCTGATGCAGAATTTCTGTTCTTTCTTTAAGTCATATAAGATATTGTCAAAATAAGGGTAAGAAGCAGTGGGAAAATACTTCTCCCATCTTCACTTCAACTTTTGTTACATTCTTTCTTGCTCCTTTTAAAATTATCATCTTCCCGTTGTACCTTTTAAAAGTTTATGTGGCATACTTGTAAATGAACTGTGGTGGTGGTGCTGCGGTAGCGTTGTCGCCTCACAGTAAGACGTTGTCCTGTTCGATTCTCAGCTAGAGCATCTTCTGTGTGGAGACGTGTGAATGGGCATACCTTCATTGAGGGTTGTGCGTTAGGGCTGGCAACTCGGCACGTAAAAATCTAGTGCCAATCATTAGCGGACCGGAGTTCCACTGTGGCGACCCCTAAGAGGGAAAAGCCGAAAGACACAACAACAACACAACATGTGGCATACTTGTAAATACACTAACTCAGGAGTACTTTCTTTAGTAAGCTGCCTTGACATTGAAAGTGTAGATTCTTTCCTTAAATAGACTGGCACTGCAGGTTTTTCTGTGTCTTCCCTGCCAAAAGACAAAAATGATTTTCCACTTCCTTGGCTATTAAAACAGAAAGCAACAAAAGCAACCAAAGGAGTAGTCCACACAGGATTTATTCAATTAAGCATTTTTTGTCTGATCAGTAACCAGGACTTCTTCAGATAAAAATATCTAAAAACATCCCTACTTAAATACAACTTCAAAAAAGTCACATGATCAAATTGTGGTAATGGCTACATACTTCCCTCCAAAAATTTCACCCTCTGTGTGCTTGAAAACATTTAAAACTACATAAAATAGAAATAACAAAAAATTCAAAATACATTGAAAATGCATAGCAGCACAACAACAAATTTCTTGTGGTAGCTCTATAACAACCTAAAGTGTTACCTTCACTCTGTTTTTTATATATATGTAGGCAAATATGTACCCTTTATCTTAACAAACTCTTCAGTTTTAAAAGACGTAAAATAGAACACATCTCATTTAATCCTGGGTAGCAACAAGCATTTAAACGAATTTGTCACATCAATTCAAGTTTTTCTAATAATAAAGAACTGGTGCACCCCCTGATGTCCAGAGTAATTTGGTCAATGGTCCTGAATTTAAAAGTATGTGTTTGATTAGAGGATGTGTACCTAGCTGAGGCATTTTCAAGTTTGCCCCTGTTCATACTATAAATGTGTTCATAGGCACGTTCTTTCAACTTACTGTCGGTCTTGCCAACATAGAAAGCTGAGCGAGATTGACATTGGGCTAGATACACAATCATCCTAGAATTACAGTTAATTTTTTTAGCTGTAAAATATCTTATATTTCTTATAATAAAGCTTTGGCTTATATTCATGTATTTGCAAAACCTACACATTTCACACTTATACAAGCCTGGGAGTCTCACTGAACAAGGGTTGCTATTCTCCACCAAATTCTTCAGGTTACTCCCCTCCTAAAATCCACTGAGGAATGCTCCCCTAACTTGTTTAACAAGTCTTAGTCACCCATCAACAAGCTGCAATTTTTGTTTAGAATGTTTTTTATGTCTAATGCATCAGTACTAAAAGTTATGATGAAACTCATTGAGAACTTGTTAGTGTTCATAGTGTGGCAAACTACATTGGTATTGCCATCACTTTAGTTTAGCTCAACCTGTGTGTCACTGTGCACTGTCTTACTACTCAATAGTGGTATATAAAACCTTTATTTCTTTTAGGTTGTACTTCTTCAGTTAACTCCTGAATCAGTGAAAAAGGGTAACCCCTCCTCAGGAACATAGCCCTTAATAATGAACATTCTTCCACAAATTCTTCCTCAACTGAAACCATCCTTGCTGCTCTTACAAGTTGGCCTTTAATAACTGACCATTTCTGATGGAAGTTCCTTGGCACCTCTTCTTAGGAGCACATTCCCTAAAGGAACTGTTGCAGCCTTTGTCAAAATAAATCACAATTAACCTTGCCAAAAGAACCAAAACAATCCACATTTCTCCACTGTCTGTGTGTATCTTTGTTCTTTATTACAGAATTCATCTATAGTCTTCAGTTATCTGTGGAAGACCATCCATCACAAAACTTGTCTCATCTGTGATAAACAGCATCACCCTGTCTAACAGTACTATAAGAATACTAACAGATAACTTTGGGTCAGCATTGCATAGGGAGATGGAATAGAAGTTTCCTGTATCTACTGAACCACCTTTTTTCTTAGCGAAACTACAACCATTGTCTCAAATTAATGAAGCAGGTACTTATTCTCACTTCTCTACATACTTTCACAAATGTTGGTTATCTCTTTAATCATACCAGTTTATAAAAGTCAACCAGAGAGCTACCTAGAGCCCCATTTGTATTCCTATTGCTATATTAAATGGCTGATATAATGTCTTCCACTCTACATTCATTATGTATCTTTTCCCTTTTGTCCTGAGATATCTTTTCACTCTATTTATAGAAAATCATCTCTCCTTCCCATCCACTCATTTGTAAAGATCTGTATAGAAATCTTAACAAATTGCCTTATCTCCTGTTAGTATATCTTCCCTTTCTTACCTATCACGGATCTTCTCCACATCTGTTTTCACTGTCCCATTAGTCATCACATCCTTCTGTACCACAGAGCCACATCAATACCCACTTAGACCACCACCACCATCATCATGCTCCCTTTTACCCTAGTTTGAATTTCCTCCAAACATTTAAAATTTTTTTGAAAACCACTTATTTTGTCCAAAACTTCCTGGGTACTTTACATCTATATACCCATATTCCGCAAGTTTGTTAGCTCCTTTTCTAATTTTTTACTGTCTCTTTTCTATTTAACATTCCAAGGAAGCCATGATCGTTAGCTCCCTAGTGGTCTTAAGTCCATTCCACTAAGTTCCCAGCCACATTTTCAACCACAACCTGTTGCTCTGTTTCTTTCAGTTAGCCTTTCTTGCTTCTTCACTTCCAGAGTTCCATCTGCAACACTTGTTCTGTGATTCTGCAAGATCCTACAGCATCTATAGCATGACATTATTAGAAATGGTTCTGTTTAAACTCTTAACCTGGATGACCTAAGTAGCTATATTGGTTTACCTTCATGTGTGCGTATTGCACAATTGTGAACAGCAATTGTCCGAAAGGCCATTTACAAATGTTGAATAGAAAAAGGTTTGAATGTGCAATGAGTGAATGCACATTGACATTTGCTCATTGCAGATTCGGTATTTTGGGGCATATTGCACTATAGTGGGGATCGGAAAATGGTCCCTTTCCTCACTGTAGTGCGATCTCGGAGTTAGAATATTATAGTAGGGGATGTGGGGGTGACATTTATGTTAGAAAATCAGCGAATCTGCTTTTCGATTTGCTGATTTTCGAACATGTAAAATTGTAGCTGTTTTGATTTTCATGGTTACGATTCACTCATATGAGCAATTGCACCACTGTGATTTGGCGTTGTAAAGGTAAACCAGCTATATTAGTCAGTAATCAGTATCAGTAGCTCAATGAGTATTACACTCTCCTTTGATGCTGGAAAAACAAAAATTGGTGGTTTCTATTAACACGCCAGGTGTGTGGATTAATTTCCAATACTGACACTGCCATGTAGCACAAGAAGGGTGGGGGTGCTGCACTACTTATAGGTTCATATGTGTGTACTAGGCTAATGATCACAAGGGTCTTTTTAAGCCTAGTCATGCATCCCAAATTTCTGATGAGCATGGGCCTGGGAGATGAACCATTTACAGGTTACCTGTTTGCATCAGAGACATAGGTGTCAAACCAGGGATGAATTTCTGGTTTCCCATCCAATTGTCCAAGGATTAGGGAGGAACTCTGCTTCACATGGATAGGGAGCCTGTTCCATAGACGGAGTAGTCACTGAGATACATACCTATCTCTCCAGCAGGTCCTATTTATATCACAGACAATGTTTAATCTTTATAGAATGGGTAATTCTGGTACTGTTTGTTTTGTAGATATGCAGGAGGTCCATCAGAGTGGGGTCTGACAATGCCCTGTACACAAGGCATAGATCTCCCCTCAAAAGCCTGTTGGAGACGGAATACAGGGATAGGGCCTTGAGGCGGTCTGCAATAGGACATATTACTTATCCCCTGTGTTCTTTTAGTGAGGAACCTCTGTGGATATTCCAGTTGTTGGATATGCCTGGTTAGGTACATAGCAAAGGGAGGCACTATGTTCAATGATAGGTCTGATGAATGCCAAATACAGTGGAACAATGACTTCCTTGGATGTAGATGCCATACCTTTGTTTATAAGTTGCGCAACATAGAATGATTTCCTCACCACTGTAGACACGTGATGATCAAAGGCTAGATTACTATCTATGTGTGTCCCTCAGTCCCTGACTATTGGGTCAAGTGTAAGAGGTGTGTTGTCAATATGATAGTTACTAGGGATGGATGACTTACCAAAAAATACTATAATGCATTTCTTGGCATTTAGTTTTAGTCCATGACTCTGACACCAGTTGTTTGTCTGTGTCAGCCCCTCCTGGAGAACATTTGTGTCAGTGTGAGATTCAATGACAGCTCCTAATTTGCAATCATCTGCAAATTTAGTCAACCAGAGACCACTGACATTGGCCTTGACTTTTGAGAAGTAAATGCCAAAAAGGAGTGGTCCAAGGACTGATTCCTGAGGGACTCCACTTGTGACTGGCCTCTTTGTAGAGGTGGACTCCCCAATTTTAACTTCCTGGGTCCTATCTGTGAGCCAGTTGACTATCCACTGGGTGACATATGGATTTGTACCTAACCTCTTGAGTTTGTCAACAATGCTCGAGTGGAGTATTGTGTCACATGCCTTGGCCAGGTCAAGGTAGGCAGTATGAATGAGTTTGCTCTCATGCATTGCTATGGTGACCTTCTCAAAGAAGTCCACCGGATTGAGTAGGCATGATCTGCCCTTTACAAAACCAAACTGGGTTGGGTCCAGTGTCTGGAGGTTTATTATACCTCTGTTGATCATCTTCATGATAATTTTTTCCATGGCTTTACATATAAGACTTGTGATACTTATGGGTCTGTAGTTTCCAGGGTCTGTAGATGGCCCAGCTTTGTGCAGAGGGATGACTGTTGTCTTTCTCCATTAATGAGGCATGAAGCCTTCTGACTGCGTCACCCTTTGACTGAAACATTAAGCCAAAGTAGACGGTAACGCAGGTGGGTATAAAAGATCCTACAGCACTTACCAAGTAGAGGAGGTGAAATTTATTTATAAACAACAAAGACCAACAGTGAGTCCCAGCTCTACCTTCCTTTAAAAATTTATTTCGTTGAACAGATTCTTTCTCTAGCGCCTCGGCCAACAGCCTTTACAGAGTAAAACAGTAAAACTCATAAAACACTTGCAATATATACAAAAAAACAAGTAATTAATCAATTACATAATTAAACAATCAAATCACATACTAAATGTATTTAAAGTCATAGTCTTAAACAAGACACTGCCAGTTACATTCTCTATTCATTCCATGTGGTTGCATAGTCCCAAATTTCATAATCAGAATGCATTCCTTTTGTCTTAACATATTTTTTTGCCTATCAACATCATTATAATATAATGGAACATGTTCCAAAATAGACACTTTTATACTTTCAATATTTCCATGATGTACAGAATTGAAGTGTTCAGCAATAGGACTAGTAATTTTATTATTTTTAACATCTCTGATGTGTTCTTTAATCCTATCTGCCAACATTCTTTTTGTTTCTCCAATATAATATTTATTACAATCACAAAATATAACATAAACAACACCCTTGCTCATACATGTATATTTAGCTTTTGTAGTAAAGATTTTACCATTTATTTTATTCACCTCATTCACAACATATTTACATATAGAGCACTTTCCACAAGGGAATGTTCCCAAATTCTGCACAACATTTAATCCATTAATACAGGGCTTTTTATAAATGCTGTGTATCAAAAAATCCTGTATACTTTTCCCTTTTTTGTATGATGTCATTAATTTTATATTTTTTAATGATGCTACATCTTTCTTAATGAAGTTCCAATATTCCATAATCATTTTATTACCAATTATAGAGAAGTTAGTATACTTTGTAACAAAAAACATTCTCCCCTGGTCGGTGTTATATTTGTTACTACCTTCATAGTTATTTTGTCTAATAGTGCCTTTACTATGTTTAAAGGCTCTATATAAACTATTTTCTACGTTATCTGGGTTATACCCTCTAGCTTTAAATATCTTGGCCACTTTGTAAGCCTCATTATAAGCCATATTGATATCAGAATTAAGTCTTTTTATTCTGAGAAATTCCCCATAGGGGATAGCTGACAATGTATGGGGGGGGGGGGGTGACAACTATCTCCCCACATTTTCCAGCTTATTTCATTAAATTTTCTATGAATGCTGGTATATATGGGAAAGCCATTATTACCCTTAAGCGAGATATCTAAAAAATTAACCTGATTTCCCTGCTGTATATCACTGAATTTTATGCCAAATCTATTGCTATTTAATTCCTCAATGAAATCATCTGATGCATTCCGGTCACCATGACAGATGAAAATTAGGTCATCAATAAATCTAAAATACTTTAGAACATTCTTTTTGAAGAAAGGCAACCTATAAAGATGTTCATTTTCAAATAACCCCATAAACAGGTTAGCATAGGCTGGCGCAAACGCCGCCCCCATAGCAGTACCTGTAACTTGTCTATAAAGGGTGCCATTAAATTCAAAAAAATTATTCATTAAACAAAATTCCACCAATTCCAAAATATAATATGTTTTAGGGCTATCATTCAAAAAGAATTTTATAGCTTCTAACCCCAAAGTATGTGAGATATTGGTGTAGAGACTCACTACATCCACCGTAATAAAGTACATGTTTTCGCACCAGTGGATATCTTTTATCTTCCCTAGAAAATCATATGAGTCCTGTATATAGGAAGGTAACAGCAAAACTTTCTTTATCAGTATTTCATGTAACATGATACAAAGATTATAAGTGAAATAGCCAAAAGCTGACACAATGGGCCGACCAGGTGGTCGGTTTAGATCTTTATGAATTTTGGGTAGGCAAAAGAATTTTGCAATTTTTCTGTTCTTAATATTTATTTTTCTATTTATATCCATTTGACTCAAATAGTGTAATCTCACACCTTTCTGCAATAGTATCTCAAAATCCTTTTCTGCCTTCCGTAACTGACTAATATTGGTTTTGCAATATACAGTGTTGTTATCTAAATGTTGCATGCACATACCGTAATAATCACAAGAATCCAATATCACAAGTTTTCCCCCCTTATCTGCTTGTTTAAAAACTATATTATGGTTTCTACTCAATTGTTGCAGTTTTTCCCATTCCAATTTTGTCAGGTTATAAATATGCTTTTTATTCACAAAATCTTCTATTTCCTTTTCCAACATTGTATTTAACAGTGATTCAAATCGTAATATGTTAGAATTTTTACATGGAGGTAGAAAATAGTTGTTATCTTTCAGCATATGTGTGCTTAATAAATCATAAGCATTATTTTCCTCTTCACTACCTGATACACATGAGTAAAAACTTTCTTCACTCTCCATTTCACTATCTAGTGAAAATAAAGTATCATAGTTAACATCAGACTCAGTCGTTTTATTTAATCTAAAGAAATATTCCTTTAAATGCATTTTTCGACATAGCTGAAATAATTCAGTTTTAACCTCATATTTTTTAGGTATGCAAGTGGGTACAAATTTTAAACCCTTCTCTAGAACAGATAGTTCTATCTTGTCTAGTTTATAACTCGACAAGTTAACAACATAATTACTATGTAAATTATGTCCATCTACCTTTCTTGTGTTGTCCATCGCCCGAGTCTCTCTGGCGTTCTGTATTATTCCAACCCCTTTTCCTGGTATTGGCATGATATCCATTCGATTCTGAATAAGTTTTGTGGAGTGCTTCTGGGTTTGCTGCAACTGGTAGTCCAGGAAAGGTTTCTCTATCATCTTCTTCCCACGAAGACGCCCCACTCTCGCCAGACAGGAAGTTCTTGCTGGCATATTTTTCTGAGGCCGGATTTCCTTTTTGAAAAGAGACACTCTTTCTCCTATTTCTCTGGAAACTAGGAAACACAAACGCCCTCTTGTGTTCGTAGTCTCGAATGTCTCTGGTTAATTTAGATTTTTTTCTTTCCACTAGATCTTTTTCATAATTACTTAATTTAGTATTAATACCTGAAAGAAAATTTTCCAGTGTAGAATTCGATGTAATATTTACCAGCTGTTCACAAACTTGTTTAGTTTCCACTACAAGTTTGTCTTTTTTCATGTTGTCTCTTTCAATCAGAATTGACACCCAATCTAAACTACACCGATGTGCAGCTGCTATCCATCGTTCATGAAATTTAACTTCTACTTCATTGGTAAGGTCAAATGGTGTAGATGGATTCTTAATAGACCTTAGCCCTCTAGGTGTTATATCCAGTTCAATATATCTTTCAAGGCTGCCAATATTGTTGAAAGTAGATGTTTCTTTAAAAATCAATCTTTCAAGTTTAGAACACAAGTCCTGTACATCTGGATTATCCAGTGTCTGGAGGTTTATTATACCTCTGTTGATCATCTTCATGATAATTTTTTCCATGGCTTTACATATAAGACTTGTGATACTTATGGGTCTGTAGTTTCCAGGGTCTGTAGATGGCCCAGCTTTGTGCAGAGGGATGACTGTTGCCTTTCTCCATTAATGAGGCATGAAGCCTTCTGACTGCATCACCCTTTGACTGAAACATTAAGCCAAAGTAGACGGTAACGCAGGTGGGTATAAAAGATCCTACAGCACTTACCAAGTAGAGGAGGTGAAATTTATTGTTTGAATTTGTTTAGTATAGTTTTATGCATGATGTCAGCACTGGTAAATGTGGATGTGGTGATATGTGGCTATTGGGCAGGGTTGGGATAAGATGTTGGGGAATCCTTAGTTAGAGATGCTACACTATCTGTGAAATAAGAGTTTAATTGTATTGTGGTTTGGAGGTTTGAGTTATTGTGAGAGGGGTTAGGTTTGAATTTATGGATGGTGTGCAAGATTTCTTTAATGTCTGTTCGGAATTTTTTAGGGTTGTGTTTACTATTATTTTGAAAGTTATTATAGTATAGTTTTTAGTCTTCATTAATTTGCTTTTTAGTACAACTACACACCATGCTTCTTCTCCATCCTGCATTAGCATTCTAATTCTTTTGGGTTCTTGGATAGTCAAATTGTATTATTTGTTTTTAGTCTCTTCCTTCTAGGAGCTGCAAAGCCTTTTAGGATATTTAGCAAAGTTGCACTGAATTCATTTACAGCATCATCCACTGGGAGGATTTTTAGGAAGTTCTAGTTAATAGATGAAAAGGCAGCAATGGATGTTTCTGGGTTAAACATGGAAAAGTCAAATTATAACAGACAGTAATCAGTTATAGCCGCTACAAAACAATTAACAGAGAGTACAAAGTAGAACAGGTTTTCTTTCATTTCCTGAATGCAGAAACCTGGCAACCAGGAAGACGGATTAACTGGCATATACAGTGTAATCCATTGGTCAAGAACAAAGACAATGGCCAAACACAGTAAGTGTCCGTTAGAGGGAAAGGACTTCTTTTTTGGAGGGGACTGGGTTAAATCCACTTTCTAGAACAGGCAGGCATGTATTTCACTAGTAGAATTTAATGCAGAGAAAGGTTCTTTAAGTTAAATTTGCTTACATTGAACAAAGACAACATTCTCAGTGAAAACATTTGGTAGTTGGCCCTTATGGCAGAGCTCCTGCAGTATTGTGGGAGGATGTAGTGACCACAGGCTCTGCAATGTGAAGGAAATTCATGACTGAGTGAAAGAGGAGACAATAGCGAAAGGATATTTGGCAATACATTTTACAACTTCTTTTCTTAATTTGATGTCAGACCTACACATTATAACACCTGCTCTATCATTAGTAACGTTTCCTTTTTCTACTCTTTATCACAGTCAAAACTGAACAATCTGGATATGATAAAAAGCAAGAATTTTCATACTCTCCCTTATTTCCCGGTGGAGTCATTTATAAAGCTGAACATCTGAAATGGTAGATGGCTTTACATCAAACAGAAAATGCTAAATATATAAAACTTGAGGAAGCCTGGAAGTTGAAAGTTTTTGTATTACTACCAACATTTAATAAAGTTTGTTTTGTTTACTGAGCTTCATAACGCTACATTTACATTTATTAAATACATTGAAAAATTACCCTTGAATCCTCAACAGAAGTTTTACAACTATTACAAGAACCTAGAGCAAGCAAATAGGGACATATTAAAATGTAGCAAAAGCAAACTATACAAAAGTAAGTGAGAACACTGGGATGAAGTAAAAGACATCATATGGAGTAGGGAGTATGGAAGATGTCCAAACCTACATCAAAGTGCTATACAAACATTTATATAGCTGCATGGGATCAGGAATACCTGACAGTATGAAATCCTCCAACTCAAGGAAGAGTAAACCTGTCTGGTGGACAATAAACTCTATAATAAAAGGATAAAATTGCTGTTCAGGACCAAGAAGGAGCAGGTGCTTAATTGGCAGCAGTCTCTCCTAGCCTGAACAAGCAAATAAGAGCACTAGTGAAATCTTCCAAAGGAAACTTTGAGTCCAAACTGGCCACATCTACTAAAGACAATCATAAGGTCTTCTTCACATATGTCAGCAGTCTCAAAGGAAGCACCCAGATTTGCCCAGAACTGATTTTCAAGGATACCACATACACAAACGCCGTAGATGTAGCCAACCTGCTGGCAGACAGTTTCAGTGAAAACTTCACCCCTTTGTCCCCCTCATCGGTAAATCAGGACATCACCAGTACCTTCCCCCATCTCCTTATCTCTAGGGAGCAAGTTATCACTGCCCTGTCAAAGGCAAAAAATATAGCCAACATGGGACCTGATAACATCCCAGGCTGCATCCTACATAAGCTCAGGCAGGAACCTGCAGCACCATTAGGCACCTTATTCAACCAAAGCCTGAGTACTGGCTTCACCCCAGCTGAGTGGAGCACAGTCATAGTCATCCCTTTGCTCAAAGGTGGAGCATCCACCGATCCAGGAAATTATAGACCCCTCAACCTAACTAGCCTGATCTGCAAGGCCATGGAGTGGATTATCATAGATCTCATTAACAAGGACATTGACAACTTCCAAACACTTGATCCCACACAGTTTGGTTCCGTCAAGGAGAGGTCATGCCTGTTAAATGTGGTCGACTTCTTTGAGACAGTCACCAAAGCCATGGGTGAGGAGAAGGCAGGTGCACACCACCTACCTCGACCTGGCCAAAGCCTTTGATACTATTCCCCAGTCAGGTATACTAGATCAACTCTCTCAACTAGGCATCAATCCATATGTTACCAGATGGATAGTAAACTGGCTCACTGATAGAACCCATCTAGTCAAAATAGGGGAAGCCACATCAAGCAGTAGACCCATAACGAGCAGTGTATCCCTGGGATCAGTCTTGGGGCCTCTGTTGTTTGGGATATACTTTTCTAAAGTGCAGGCCAAAACCAGTGGGCTGTGGCTGACCAAGTTTGCAGATGACTGCAAACTGGGTGCTGTCATCAATTCTTCTAGTGATGTGGACATCCTCCAGTAGGGTCTTACCCAAACAAATGACCGGTGCCAGAAATATGGCCTCAAACTGAATGCCAAAAAAATGCACCATCATCCCCTTTGGGGAATGTGACATACCCACAAATTATCACATTAATAATAAGGTCCTAAGCACGCAATCAGACTATGACTGTGCTCCACTCAGTCTCAAGATGCATGCACTCGAAGCCCTTCTCAGTATGGAGAACATTGATGTCTGTGCTGTGACTGAAACCTGGTTCAAGGCTCCTGAGAGCACCCTGGCACTATCAGGTTTTACCTCATATCATGCGTTCCGGCCACAAAATCCGGACAACACCAAGAAAGGAGGGGGGGTGTCCATATTCATCAAGGACACCCTCACCTCAAGGTTGGTGGCAACGCACGATGCATCGGAGACCATCCAGGTGCAATTAACCATAGGCAAGACTGCTCTGCAATTTGTAGCATGTTACAGGCCACCCTCTCAAACTCAGGAACCTCACACAGCTTTCCTGAAAACACTGGAGAGGATAAATGTATCTCCAAACACCATCATACTGGGTGATTTCAACTATCCAAATATAGACTGGGATCACTACTCAAGCCCCAACACTCTAGCCCAAAGGTTCCTAGAGTTCATAAACTCAAATGCCATGGAACAACTAGTCACCATCCCCACAAGAGGAGAAAACATACTAGATCTCATCATCACGAACATGGGGTCACAATGTTCAACACCAGAAGTATACCCCTCATTGGTGAGATCAGATCATAAACTAATCTCATTGGAAGTCCACATCCCGCCCCCACCCCAGATAAAAAAGACCACAGTGAAGAACTTCTCAAAAGCCGACTTCACACTTCTAAAGACTGGTGTGGTCTCATTCAAGGCCCCAGAGCCAGCGGAAACCATTACTCAAACCGCTGAATCACTTACAAATGCCTTCTACCAGCACCTCCAGGACTGCATGGATCAAGCAATCCCAAACAAAACAAAGACTCTTTGTACCAAAGGCAAGCATCCAGTCTGGTGGACCCCAGCCATAAACAAGCTCTACAACAAAAGGAGGAAGCTACTACAAGATAGAGCAAAATCCGTAAAAGGGAAGACACCCCTGATCATTATAAGTAAAAAACTAAGATCTCTCATAAAATCATCCAAGGCAAATTTTGAGAGAAAAATCGCTAAGGATACAAAAGACAATCATAAGGCCTTTTTTAGCTATGTTAGAAACCTGGGAGGAAACTCGCAGATATGCTCAGAATTAGTTCAAAATGATGTAAAAATCACTGAACCTACAGACATTGCCAACATACTGGCTGACAGGTTCAGTGCAAATTCCCCCCCCCCCCCAAAGGTAAGATATCTATACCAGAGGATTGTAGCCCCCCAAACATCTCAAATGCTCAGGTGAGAACTGCCCTCTCCAAGGCGAAAAACACAGCATCCATGGGACCAGATGGTGTCCCCAGTTGTGTGCTCCACGAACTCAATGAGGAATTAAACCCGCAGTTAGGGCAGCTGTTTAATCTTAGCCTCACCTCAGGATACGCACCAAGGGTGGCGTCGGCAACGGTGGTACCACTTCACAAAGGAGGTGCCTCCACCGACCCCGGAAACTACCGTCCCATCAGCTTGACAAGCCTGGTCTGCAAAGCTATGGAGAGGATCATAATGGAACTCATAAATAAAGACATAGGGGACTTGCAGATATTGGATCCAACCCAGTTTGGCTTTGTCAAGGGCAGATCTTGCCTTTTAAACTTGGTTGACTTTTTCGAAACAGTCACCAAGGCCATTGATGAGGGAAAGGCAGTCCACACAGCCTACCTTGACCTGGCAAAGGCTTTTGACACAATACCCCACTCGGGTATCATTGAAAAACTCACCAGCTTAAATGTAAACCCATACGTCACAAGATGGGTTGCAAACTGGCTAAGTGACAGAACCCACAGGGTCAGAGTTGCTGGCGCCCTGTCAGACTCAAAGCCTGTCACAAGTGGTGTCCCACAGGGCTCAGTCCTGGGCCCACTCTTGTTCGGCATCTACTTTTCAGAAGTACAAGCAAACACAGGAGGATTATGGCTGACAAAGTTTGCAGATGACTGCAAACTGGGCACCATAGTCGAAAACCCATCTGACACAGATATCCTTCGGAAGGGTCTCTCAGAGATGGATAACTGGTGCCAGAGCCATGGCCTAAAGTTAAATGCCAAAAAATGCATAGCTATACCCTTCGGGAAAAACAAGGTTACCCCTAGTTACCATATAGGTGGCAATTCACTAAGCACAGAAGAGGTTATCAGGGATCTGGGGACCCAGGTTGACAGTAACCTTTCGTTTGACACTCACATTGCCAAAGTAGTTAGGAAGACCTTCTACATTGCCCACCTGATCATGAAGGGATTCACATCTAGATCAAGGGAAGTCATCATTCCCCTGTACTCATCACTCATCAGACCAATGATTGAGTACAATGCCCCATTCGGAATGTATCTGACCCGACACCTGCAGCAATTGGAAAGGCCCCAAAAGTTCCTCACCAAAAGGATAAAGGGTCTCAAAAATATGTCTTATGCTGCCCGACTGAAGGAACTCCAGCTCTACTCAGTCGCTTACCGTCTGCTCAGAGGCGACTTGTGCCTGACATACAAGGCCATGTCCAACCCGGAATTAATGAACATGCTTCACCTCAAAAAATCTAAATCCATCAGAACTACAAGGGCAGGAGACTTAAACCTTAACACGGCTATTAATAGGACGTTCTGGAGGGACAGATTCATCACCCAGAGACTCCCTATGCTGTGGAACAAAATCCCGGTACATGTGAGGTGGAGTACCTCGCTGGCTTTATTCAAGAGAAATCTTGACCAATGGATGGGAGATCGCAGGTATACCCCAGGGATAACCTCAGTGTCACTGCTTGACAGAGGCACAGCAAAATAATGGGCTTAGTATCCTTCAAACTAAAGGGGTGGCGAAAGCCACAAAACTCTGGGCTAGGCTTATAAATGCCCTAGGGAAGATAGCCTAGTATGAACCTATGAACCTATGAGGGACTTTGGCACTCATGTTAACAGCAAACTGACTTTTGACCACCATATTGCCTCCATTGTACAGAAAGTTTTCTACATGGCCCACCTCATTAGTAAGGATATCTCATCCAGGGACATGGTGGTTATAACATCCTTGTATTCTAACCTTATAAGACCCATTATTGAGTATAATGCCCCTTTTGCATTGTACCTCACAAAGCACTTGCAGCAGCTAGAGACACCACAGAGGTTCCTCACCAGAAGAATCAAGGGCCTCAAACATCTACCTACAGAGATAGGCTAAAGGCCCTGTCCCTCTACTTAGTCTCCTACTGACTCCGTAGAGGTGACCTCTGTCTGGCATATAAAGCAATCTCATACCCTGCCCTGATGGGACTGCTGCATATCCGCAAGTCAAGCTCCACTCGAGTAACCTGCACACGCGATCTCAACCTGGTCTCCAACATCAATAGGACTTGGTGGGATAGATTTGTATCCCAGAGACTCCTCATTTTGTGGAATAGACACCCTCTCCATGGCAAGCAGAGTACCTCATTAACTATTTTTAAGCGCAACCTGGATAACTGGATGGGGAACAGAAAATACACACCCTGGGATTCCACCTGTGTCCCTGCAGGACAGTGGCACAGGGTGCTGACTTGTTGAAACATGGGCTAAATTCTTGGCTAGGCTTGTACAGGCTTCAGGGCCAATAGCCTAGTAACTTCCTATGATTTTAAGCTTGTGAATAGGAAGAGGAAGACAAGATGGAAGGATAGGGGCATTACACAGAGGTGAAAGAAAGGCATTATGAAATGTAAAGGAAATAACGTTATAAATTCTGGCTCTGGGCTGAGTCCTTTGTATAGGTAGAGGTTTTAATATTTGTTTTAATATTGTTATTGAACTATAGGGCAGACTGTTAGAATACTAGCCCATACCATGCCTGAGGACTGTATGGACACTAATATATATATATATATATATATATATATATATATATATATATATATATATATATATATATATATATAATATAGATAAAACAGCTTAAAACATATTGTCTCCATTCTTGAAAACTGACTTTACTTCAGTAAAGAGTTCTGAACCACATCTGCCCCAACAAAATTAGTGACATAAAAAAAGCCCAAATATCCTCTTCTTTCCTTCAGACACCATTCAACCACTCATATCCTCCTCCATGATTTAAATCTACCAACTTTCCAGCCAATCCTACTCCTATTTTTTTTAACCCTCTTCCTTTAACTTGTCCTTGGCATAAACCATCCAAGCAACATAAAACCTCTCTTTTGCAACTTGCTGACTTCATTCATCTTTTAATTTTGCAACATTACTACATCGCCCTGTTGTCTAAATAACACCCACAGTACCTTCTCTGTTTCAATAGTCGTACTTATTCCCTCATGTTCCTAGTTATTAACACCATCCCATCCTGAATAACTTAGTCCCCTCTCCGCATAATATACGCATCCACTCATCTATGTGTCTTACTGCCTTCTTCCCCCAGCTAGGTCACAGTGACCCTTGGATGACACCAAAAGCACTCCTTCATAACACCAATCACTTTTGACTTGTGAAGGCCATCCATACAACATGGAAAAACTGAGGTCCTCCAGGCATTGCTCCCATTTTCCCATTTCCTGTTGCTCTTTTCCCTGTTTCGATTTCAGTTATATTCTCATTTCTAATTCCTAACTTACCTCTACATCCTCTATCTTCTCATACAACATCCCCACCTCGCTTCTCTCTGGTCATAACTAACCTTCTAATCCCTACTCCTTCAGTTCTATAAGAAGGAACATTGCCTACACTCAGCCAACCTACCAAACTCTTTACTCCTTAACTTGGTCTCTATTTCTCCCTAAAAACTAGTACCTTGAAACTCAAAATACTTACCTTTGGGCCAGCCATTTAGACAAGCTGCTCTCCCTGTGGTTAAGTACTTACCCCTACTCCATATGTTTGCTTAAGTATATACCCCTACTCCATATGTTTTCTCCAAACCAACTATGAAGTCCATATATGTCACTTATTGCCTCCTTACAAGCTGTTTCCAAATTTTGTATAACTGTCTGCCATCCCAAATCTAGACAATTATGATTTAACCTCTGCACTCCTGATTAGACGATGCTTCACTAACAATATTTTTTTTCTAGATAAACATGTATAGTAATCACCAAATTAGCCGTTAGGTAACTTTTTAAATGAGTGAAGTATCTTTCTGAATAGTTTCCCTTCTTTTATATCTCTTATACACCTTACTTGACAAGTGCTTCCTAACACATCCAGGAAATGAGCAGTTTAAATTTTAGAAAATTCTTAAAGCTTTTAAGCATTCTAAAAGAAACACAAATTGTGAAATACTCCCATCTAATGAGAAAGCACACATTCTAATAAGTGCAAAGCTGGCCACCAGGCCTAAAGCATAGTTAATCAGTTTCGCACAACTACTTAGACCATTCTTGCATTAGAACAATACTTAACTCATAAATACCTATGTGGTATGGAATATTGCACATCTTACATCCTACACCAGTGATGGCAAACTTATGACATGCGTGTCAAAGGTGACACGCCACGACATTTTGGGTGACACCAGTGGTCATCAACACTTGAGTTACCAAAGAAACTGTTTTTGCATTTGTTGCTTGTGTGAAGTGCATTGAATTATTTTGTGCCAGGAGCCAGTTCAACAACACTGCTGCAGAGGTAAGGGAGTTATTAACCTCAATGACTATTTCAATATACTTTCTTGAAAGAGTCTGCAAAGAGCAGTGCATACAGTGTTTTCTCTTCATGGTTACACTTGCAAAGGGCAAGTAGTCTGCATTTCTAGGAGTTTGCTGTTTTATATTCCTCTCAACTGTCCCTCTTAATCCCTCCTAAAACTGGCAACTTTTTAAACTTAACAATGATAATTACATTTATAGACTAATTTTACTTCAGAAAATGTACATTGTCACATTAATTTTTTTCTGTCAGTGTCTCAAATTAATAGTACTAGTAGTTTTAAACTGTCCATGTCTCTTATTTCTAGATTTGTCCCCGATTCTGATGAGATTTAGCCCTGATATATTGAGAGCCATGCTGTTTTATCTATTTTTATTTATTTAATGTATTTTATTTGTTTTTTTGTTTGTGGAGGTGACATGCAAGCAGAGTCAAGTTAGGCATTTTCCGAATTTTTGACACACCAACCCCAAAAGGTTCACCATCACTGTCCTACACACATCCTTGCATTCCAGAGCATTTTCTGAAAAATTTAAACGTAAGCATAAGATAATCACAGATTTTCTACTGTGGGACATTGTAGATTAACAATCTTAGTGCCATTTTATTAATAAATCCTTGCTCTTACTAATCCTGCCTATTGTAAGCTGGTAAGTCACTTAGTTAAAAAGTCTGGATGCAGTAAGGAGCTATAGGTGTGAACTAGAAGTATAAAATCCATTTCTGTACTATTGACCCTATGTACTGAAAAGAAAACTTTCCAGAAAATACTTTATAGTAATAATAATAATAATAATAATTATAGCCAGCCTATACCACCATCTATAAATATGCCAGTTGCATTATTGGATGACTTGAAATATATCAGGAAGGTTATGAGTTAATAATATACAACTTTATGTGACAATAAGCTCTTTTTATTGTCTATGAAATAGAGGTCATTACAAGAGCTACAGATTCTCATGGCTAGCAAGGGAAAATAGTTGCATGACAGCAAACATTAATCATTAACAATTTTGATTTCCCTGCTGGTTTAAACTGCTCTATGCAACATATCAACAATTTTCAAATAGTTTAATGAGCAGAAATCCGAATTTAGCTGAAAAAGTATAACTTGAAAGAGGTAACATTAAACATAAACCAAACATATTACCTTCTTAAATGAAGAATAGCCAAAAGTCAAGTAAACAAAAAAATGGCAGAAGACAGTGGCTCCAGAGTACTCTGCTTTTTGTCTTTTGGAGCCACTGTCTTCTGCCACATATTACCTTCTTATCCTCCATCTGAGAATTAAGGCGTTTTAGTCATCACAGTTATCAATTTTGAACTCTGTCATTCATAATGTAATTTAAAAACATTATGTCTGAACTGATTAGAGTCACTCTTGCCAGGTAAGTAGAGTTATTGTTAGTTCCTCTTGGCATAGCCCAACACGACTTCCAAAGTTCCGTGTACCATTTGGTGCCTTGAGAGGTGATCTGTGTCTGGCATACAAGGCATCCTTGGATCCCACTCAAAGGGACCTTTTGCATAATGACTAGCATGAGAATTACTTGATCTTGGGCTTTACACTTTGCTTGTGACCTAAATAGGACACAGAGGGACAGGTATGCATCTCAGAAAATCTCCTTCTCTGGAACAGACTTCCAATCCATGTGAGGCAAAGCTGTTCCCTAACCCTTTCAATGTAAGCCTGGACCAGAGGATGGGGAAATCAGAAATATACCCCGGGTCTATCATCTTTGTCTTTAATGGAGTGAGATTGAATGTAAATCTTGCCCTATTTTACATAAACTTGTGGGATACAATTGAGATGCTTCGCTAGGCTTATAAAGACCACAGTGGTCTTATGTTCATAAGTGTATAGTACTCTATGAAAAAGCACAGAAGTGATTCTTACTAGACTATCTCACTGTATTTTCCTCAAAAGAAAAAAAAAATGGCAAGCATCCTTTATTGTCCAAATTAGTCATAAAAGAGCCTTTGTGTGTACCCTTCTTACTAGGTAGGGCAAGTGTGCGTTCTGTTCTTTTCCCACTTGCTGCTAAACTAACCACAGTCCATCAGTAACTAAATTCATAACAATAGCTGCAAAAGAATGCATTATATATATATATATATATATATGGCTTCACTTTATAATCTTGAAATACTGACATATCGAATTTCAGTATTTCAAAACTATAAAGTCGAATCTGCAAAATGCCGAAACCCTAAAACCGCGAAAGTAAAAATTGTGAAGTTAAACACACCATACACCACACAACACATACACCAGCCAACCCACACTACAAAAAACAAACAAAACACAAAAACACAAATTAACAAACCTACACTATAAATAAGGAGGGGGGAAAGCCCCCCTGCACCCCCCTACTTATATATACTAACTCCCAGATCACACCAAACAGAAAAAGACAGCAAACTCACAACTAGACATTCTGCAGTCCCCTCGCAAACACACATTACATATATAAAAACGCCACCACTTTCAACACTTAAACACTAATACATTTACCTGCCTACCCTAACCCACATGTCCAACTTCCAAACACACTCACATACAATCAAACACCTACCCAAAACCCTTACAAAATAGTCACTTACCTTAAATTCCACCTAAATCCACACACTAAGCCGTAAACCATGCACACAGTACATTTCATGTCACGTACTGGAAAACCATAACCGCAAATTAGAAATTTCTGGATTCGCAGTTATGCAGTTTCACTATTATGAAAATTCAACTTTATGGTCTCGAAATACTGAAATTCGATATATATAAAGTGAAATCATATATATATATCCGCCACTCAGGTCACTCCAGAACAAGTACAAATACGACTCTGTCATTGTACATGTTGGTGTAAATGACCTGAGACTACAATGAATGACTACATGAAAAGAGACATGGAAGAGCTCTCTGATCATGTAGCCCAGGCAGGTATGACCCTGACCCTGAGTAGCATTCTGCCCTCACCAAGAATGATGCCACAGTATAAAGAAAAAGTGATCAACTTCAACAATTGGCCAAGTTTCTGGTGTCATTCAAAGGGGATCCAGTATCTGTCTGCCTGGGATGACATGCTCGACAAGCCACGTTGCTTCACAAGAGATGGATTGCATCTGTCACCCTTAGGCTTTCAAATACTGGCAAAGGCTCTTGCCACCCCCATAGTGCCTTTGTTAGGCAAGGCTCAAAAGAGAAACCCACCACCGTAAATAGCACAAGTAACCAAAAACTGAGGGTAATGCTACTCAACGTCAGAAGTCTAAACCTCAAAATGCTCACACTCAGGAACTCCTCAGTATGGAGAACATTGATATCTGTGCAGTAACAGAAACCTGGTTTAAGGCTCCAGAGAGCACCCAGCACTACCAGGCTATAACTCATACCATATTTTTCGGCCACAGAACCCGGACCGAAACACAAAAGGTGGGGATGTATCCATATTCATCAAGGATACTCACACCTCCAGGTTAGTGGCGTAGCACGATGCATCAGAGATCATCCAAGTGCAACTAACAATGGGCAAAACTGCAATCCAAATTGTAGCTTGCTACAGATCACCCATCATGACCCAGGACCCCCATTCTGCACTTCTGGAGACACTGGGAAATATGAAGGTCCTGCAAAACACTCTAATACTGGGTGATTTCAACTACATAAACATTAACTGGGAGAACTACTCAAGTACTAACTCCCTTGCCCAACGCTTCCTAGAATTTATAAACTCGAATGCCCTGGATCAACTGGTCAACACCCCCACCAGAGGGAACAACATATTGGACCTGGTCATCACCAATATGGGCGACCGGTGTTCCACTCCTGATGTGAACCCCTCACTGGTTAAATCAGACCATAGACTAATCACTCTGGATATTCACATTCTGCCCCCAACCCCAATCAAGGAAACCACTGTGAAAAACTTTTCAAAAGCAAACTTCACATTGCTTAAGACTGAGGTGGAAAGGTTCACAGCCCCCACGCCAATGGACAATGCTGTCCAAGCTGCTGAAACCTATACAAAGGCACTCTATGATCATCTGTAAGAATGCATGGAGTGTGCTATCCCAAGTAAAACCATGACTCACTCCCCCAAGAAAAGGAAACCAGTCTGGTTGACCCCTGCCATAAACAGGCTCTACAATAGAACGAAGAAACTAGTACAGATAAGAGCAAAATCCCTAGAAGGAAAGACATCCCTGATCAGTATCAGCAAGAAACTACGATCCCTCATTAAATCATCCAAGGCTAGCTTCGAAAGAAAAATTGCCAAGGACTCCAAAGATAACCACAAAGCGTTCTTTAGCTATGTCAAGAACCTAAGTGGAAACTCTCAGATCTGCTCTGAGTTGGTACAGAATGGCACAAAATACACTGAACCGACTGATATTGCCAACATTTTGGCAGACAGGTTCAGTGCAAACTTCACACCCTTCTCACCCCCTAAAGGGCCCATAAACATACCAGAAGAATGTAAGGCCCCAGCAGTCACCAACACACAGGTTAAAACAGCCCTATCCAAAGCCAAAAACACAGCCTCAATGGGACCAGATGGTGTCCAAGGCTATGTCTTACAAGAGCTCCAAAATGAACTAACCCCTCACCTAAACACACTGTTCAAACTCAGCCTCTCTACAGGTTACATACCCATAGAGTGGTGCACAGCAACAGTTATCCCACTCCACAAAGGTGGCACTACAACGGACCCCGGGAACTACCACCCTATAAGCCTGACTAGCCTGGTCTGCAAGGCTATGGAGCGGATCATCATGGAAGGAATTTTACAATCTTAGCACTAATAAACTAAAAGCACTACATCCTCACAGACTTGTTACGGTCATCTCGTCCCCCATTGGTCCTTTTTAATTCAGTAAAAAGAGTTCCCTATATTACTCTGGCATGTCCAAAGGTCAGTTAATGGTTTCCCCTCCAGTCCAGCAGGTGAATCTGGGAATCTTGAGGCAATGTTACAACTGCCTCATGTACACGGACAACCCTCTCCTCCTCCAAACAGGATCAAATATATGTGAGAGATGCAACTATATAGCCAAACTGGAGGCTGAACTCTCTCAACTCAGAACTGGTGTAACCAGTCAGGAGGAGAAGGTAACCTCACACAACACAAATCCAGTCTCACATAGTCCTACAACATCAGCAAACCAAACACATAAACACACAAAAACATACTCGGAGGCTCTAAATAAAAATCTGCCTAAGCAGCAGAGACCTCCAAAGCAGACATCCAACAAACGCTACCACAGAACAAATCATGTGCAACACATAGTTCACAAAGTCAGTGTGCCAAGCAGTCACAGCCCTTAAGGCTGAACAACACACCTGATACACTCGTAATAGGTGATTCTATAGTCAGACACACTGATGTCCTGCTCACCAGGCTGAACAAAGAGAAGGTCACAGTGAGCTGCCTGTCAGGCGCTAGGATCCGCCACATAACGCAAGCACTCAGGTCACTCCAAAGTAAGTACAAATATGACTCAGTCATAGTACATGCTGGTGTGAATGACCTGAGACGTACCTCCCTCGACTACATGAAAAGAGACATAGAGGAGCTCTCTGATCATGTAGCCCAGGCCGGTATGACCCTGTCCTTTAGTAGCATATTACCCTCACCTAGGATGATGCCGCAGTACAAAGACAAAATGATCGATTTTAACAATTGGCTAAAATTTTGGTGTCATTCAAAGGGGATCCAGTGTCTGTCAGCCTGGGATGACATGCTCGACAAGCCACGCTGCTTCGCTAGGGATGGCTTGCACCTGTCACCCCTGGGCTTTCGGATATTGGCAAAGGCTCTTGCCACCCCATAGTACCTTTTTTGGGCAAGGCTCAAAAGACAAATCCACCTCCATAAACAAGACAATGAACAAAAAACTAAGGGTAATGCTGCTAAACGCCAGAAGTCTTAACCTCAAGATGCATGTACTCGAAGCTCTCCTCAGTATGGAGAACATCGACATATGTGCAGTGACAGAAACTTGGTTCAAGGCTCCAGAGAGCACCCTGGCACTACCAAGTTATACCTCATACCATGCATTTTGGTCCCAAAACTCAGACCGAACCACAAAAGGAGGGGGAGTATCCATTTTTATCAAGGATACCCACACCTCCAGGTTAGTGGCGTTGCACGAAGCATTGGAGACCATCCATGTGCAACTAACAGTGGGCAAAACTGCTTTTCAGTTTATAGCATGCTACAGACCACCATCTCAAAATTAGGAATCCCACTTGGCTTTCCTGAAAACATTGGAGAACATGAAGATCTCTCCAAACACCATCATATTGGGTGATTTCAACTACCCAAACATAGACTGGGAGCATTACTCAAGTCCCAACACCCTAGCCCAAAGGTTCCTGGAATTTATTAACTCAAATGCCATGGAATAATTAGTCACCACCCCCACAAGAGGGGATAACATACTCGACCTGATCATTACCAACATGGGGACTCTGTGCTTCATACCAGAAGTAAACCCCTCATTGGTAAGATCAGACCATAAATTAATCTCACTAGATATCCAAAACCCCTCCCCACCCCCAGCCCAGAAAACCACAGTGAAAAACTTCTCAAAAGCGAACTTCACACTTCTCAAAACAGAGGTGGAGTCTTTCAAGGCCCCCGGGACAAGGGAAACTACGGCCCAAACAGCTGAATCCTATATAAACGCATTCTATGGACACCTCCAGGAATGCATGGATCATGCTATCCCTAACAAAACCAAGACCTAATCATTCAAAGGCAGGCGTCCAGTCTGGTGGACCCCAGCCATAAACAAACTGTACAACAGAAGAAAGAAGCTACTACATGATAGAGCAAAATCCCTTAAAGGGAAGGCATCTCTGATTAGTACTAGCAAAAAATTACGATCTCTCATAAAATCCTCTAAGGCAAGCTTTGAGAAAAAAATTGCAAAGGACACTAAGGACAATCACAAGGCTTTTTTCAGCTACGTTAGGAACCTGGGGTGCAACTCCCAGATATGCTCAGAGTTAATTCTAAATAACAAAAAATTAATGGAACCCATAGACATTGCCAACATCCTGGCAGACAGGTTTAGTGCAACCCCCCCCCCCCCCAAAAGAGCAAATATCTATCCCGGCAGAGTGTAGCCCCCCCCCCCCCAGCATTTCAGATGCTCAGGTGAAAGCCGCCCTCTCCAAAGCAAAAAACACCGCTTTAATGGGACCAGACGGTGTCCCGGGTTGCGTACTACATGAACTCCAAGAACTAAACCCTCATGTAAAAATGTTGTACAATCTCAGCCTTACTACAGGATATGTACCAAATGAATGGCGTACAGCAACAGTGGTCCCTCTCCACATAGGTGGTGCCTCAACGGACCCTGGAAACTACTGCCCCATAAGCCTGACTAGCCTAGTCAGCAAAGCTATGGAAAGGATCATCATTGAACTCATAAACAATGACATTGGGGACCTACAGACACTAGATCCTACCCAATTCGGCTTTGTCAAGGGCAGATCTGCCTCTTGAACCTGGTCGACTTCTTTGAAACGGTCACCAAGGCCAGAGACGAAGGGAAGGTAGTCCACACAGCCTATCTGGACCTCGTGAAGGCATTTGACACAATACCCCACTCGGGCATCACAGATAAGCTATCCAACCTAAATATAAACCCCTATGTCACAACATGGGTTGCAAACTGGCTCAAAGACAGAACCCACAGAGTCAGAACTGTTGGAGCCATGTCTGACTCAAAACCGGTCACAAGTGGTGTACCACAGGGCTCAGTCCTGGGACCTCTCTTGTTCGGTATATACTTCTCAGAGGTGCAGGCCAGCATGGGAGGACTGTGGCTGACCAAGTTCGCAGATGACTGCAAACTGGGAGCCATAATTGACTTTCCAGCTGACACGAGCATCCTTCAAAAAGGTCTCACAGAGACGAACAACTGGTGCCAGAGCCACGGTCTAAAGCTTAATGCCAAAAAGTGAATAGTCATACCCTTTGGCAAAAACAAAGTACCCACAAATTATCACATAGGTGGAAACCCACTTTTTCAGCTACGTTAGGAACCTGGGGTGGAAACCCACTAAGCATCTGTAGTTTGTTTTCTTTACCTTGTGTTTTGCTTGCATTCTGTTTTAACAGCATATTAAAACTTCAAAAGAGACCACAGCTCTCTCTGTTCTGAGTCAGGCAGAATTTTTTCCCTCCCTCCCACCCATTTAAGTTGTCTTGTTAAATACCACTGTCTTTCTAGTTGCCCGCCTCTTATGTTAATCTGACCATATATCTCATTTCTCTCTACTTTCACTGGCTTATGTGAGTAATCACAAAACCATCACTTTTGAAATCCCACCCCTTCAATTATTTAAATTTATTGGCCATCCTACAGTATTTCATAGTACCAAAATACAAAAGTAACCACCCCTTTCAGTCCATCTTGCTGTTTTAAAAATAGTAACTCTCCACTAAACCTTAACTTTTTAAACAGGTAAAACTCAAGTTACCTACTTTCATATCTAACTTCTCTAGTGCACACTGCAGAGTGCATTCTTTTCAATCTTACCTTTAAGCATCCCTGTTACTAGCACTTTCTCTAATACCTAAAAGATCATCTCTACTTGACTCCAAGTAGACTTTTCTCTATCTGTTAAACCTAGCACTTGCTCCTACAGTACTTATTACCTTGATACGGCACTCTTATAGATAGCACCCCAAAAGGCAAACCAGCATTTCTCGGGCACCCACGTGCCGGGAATCTCTTTTAAAGTTTTTTTGTCTAGTCCTTCTAGCATGTCGAGGGATCAGTTGCTAGTGTCCTCTCCTGCTCAGCTGGTGAACCTGGGAATATTGAGGCAATGTTACAATTGCCTCATGTACACAGACAACCCTCTCCTCCTCCCACAAAACACAAATACATGCGAGAGATGCAACTATACGGCCAAACTGGAGGCTGAGCTCTCTCAACATAGGACTGGCAAGACCAGTCAGGAGGAGAAGGTTACCACACACACTATAGACCCAGTCTCACATAGTACCATCACAACCTCAAATCATACACATAAACACACAAAGACATACTCGGCTCTGATCAAAAATCTACCAAAACAGCAGAGGCCACCAAAGCAGACACCCAAACAACCACCACCTCAGAACACAACACCTGCAACACATAGACCTCACAGTCAGAGTGTCAAACAGTCACAGCCCTTAAGGCCAAACACAATGCCAGACACACTAGTCATTGGTGACTCCATAGTCAGACACACTGACGTCCGCTCACCAGACTGAGTAAGGAGAAGGTCACAGTAAGCTGCCTGTCGGGCGCTAGAATCCGCCACATAACGCAAGCACTCAGGTCTCTCAACAGCAGGTACAAATACGACTCAGTCATTGTCCACGCTGGTGTAAACGACCTGAGACGCACCTCCTTGGACTACATGAAAAGAGACATTGAGGAGCTCTCTGATTATGTAGCCCAGGCAGGTATGACCCTGACCTTGAGCAGTATCCTACCTTCACCAAGAATGATGCCACAATACAGAGATAAGATGATCAGCTTTAACAATTGGCTTAAACTCTGGTGTCATTCAAAGGGGATCCAATGTCTGTCTGCCTGGGATGACATGCTGGACAAGCCACGCTGCTTCAAGGGACGGCTTGCACCTGTCACCCTGGGATTCCGGATATTGGCAAAGGCTCTTGCCACCCCCATAGTGCCTTTTTTAGGCAAGGCTCAAATTCTAAACCTACCACCCTAGAACACAAAAAGGAAAAAAACTAAGGGTAATGCTGCTCAATGCCAGAAGTCTAAATCTCAAAATGCACGCACTCGAGGCCCTTCTCAGTATGGAGAACATCGATGTCTGTGCAGTGACAGAAACCTGGTTCAAGGCTCCTGAGAGCACCCCAGCACTATCAGGTTTTACCTCTTATCATGCGTTCCGGCCCCAAAATCCGGACAATACCAAGAAAGGAGGGGGGTTATCCATATTCATCAAAGACACCCACACCTCAGGACTGGTGGCAACGCACGATGCATCGGAGACCATCCAGGTGCAATTAACCATAGGCAAGACTGCTCTGCAAATTGTAGCATGTTACAGGCCACCCTCACAAACTCAGGAACCTCACATGGCCTTCCTGAAAACACTAGAGGGATAAATGTATCACCAAACACCATCATACTAGGTGACTTCAATTACCCTAATATAGACTGGGAACACTACTCAAGCCCAAACACCCTAGCCCAAAAGTTCCTGGAATTCATAAACTCAAATGCCATGGAACAACTAGTCACCATCCCCACAAGAGGAGAAAACATACTTGATCTCATCATCACGAACATGGGAGCACAATGTTCAACACCGGAAGTATACCCCTCACTGGTGAGATCAGATCACAAACTAATCTCGCTGGAGGTCTTCATCCCACCCCCACCTGAAATAAAAAAGACCACAGTAAAGAACTTCTCAAAGCCAACTTCACACTTGTAAAGGCTAGTGTGGTCTCCTTTAAGGCCCCGAGCGGCGGAAAACAGTACTCAAGCCGCTGAATCACTTACAAATGCCTTCTACCAGCACCTGCAGGACTGCATGGATAAGGCAATCCCAAGCAAAACAAAGACTCTTTGTACCAAAGGCAAGCGTCCAGTCTGGTGGACCCCAGCCATAAACAAACTCTACAACAAAAGGAGGAAGCTACTACAAGATAGAGCAAAATCCTTAAAAGGTAAGACACCCTTGATCACTATAAGTAAAAGCTAAGAGCTCTCATAAAATCATCCAAAGCAAATTTTGAGAGAAAAATAGCTAAAGACTCAAAAGACAATCATAAGGCCTTCTTTAGCTATGTTAGAAACCTGGGAGGAAACTCCCAGATATGCTCAGAACTAGTTCAAAATGATGTGAAGATTACTGATCCTACAGACATTGCCAACATACTGGCTGACAGGTTCAGTGCAAACTTCTCCCCTCCCCCTCAAAAGGAGAGATATTTATAACAAGCGATTGCAGCCACACAAACATCTCCAACGCCCAAGTGAGAACTGCTCTCTCCAAAGGAAAAAACACAGCATCCATGGGACCTGATGGTGTCCCCGGCTGTGTGCTCCACGAACTCAACGAGGAATTAAACCCACAGCTAGGACAGCTGTTTAATCATAGTCTTACCTCTGGATACATACCCAGTGTGGCGCACTGCAACTGTGGTCCCACTTCACAAAGGCGGTGCCTCCACCGACCCTGGAAATTACCGGCCCATTAGCTTGACAAGCCTTATCTGCAAAGCCATGGAGAGGATCATAATGGACCTCATAAATAAAGACATAGGGAATTTGCCGACTTTGGATCCATCCCAGTTTGGCTTTGTCAAAGGCAGATCATGCCTTCTAAACTTGGTTGACTTTTTCGAAACAGTCACCAAAGCCATTGATGAGGGAAAGGCAGTCCATACAGCCTACCTCGATCTGGCGAAGGCCTTCGATACAATACCCCACTCGGGTATCATTGAAAAACTCATCAGCTTAAATGTTAACCCATACATCACAAGATGGGTTGCAAACTGGCTGAGTGACAGAACCCACAGGGTCAGAGTTGCTGGCGCCATGTCAGACTCAAATCCTGTCACAAGTGGTGTACCACAGGGCTCAGTCCTGGGCCCACTCTTGTTTGGCATCTACTTTTCCGAAGTACAAGCAAACACAGGAGGGTTATGGCTGGCAAAGTTTGCAGATGACTGCAAACTGGGCCATAGTAGAAAACACATCTGACACAGATATCCTTCAGAAGGGTCTCACAGAAACGGATAACTGGTGCCAGAGCCATGGCCTAAAGTTAAATGCCAAAAAATGCATAGTCATACCCTTCGGGAAAAACAAGGTTACCCCTAGCTACCAAATAGGTGGCAATCCACTGAGCACAGAAGAAGTTATCAGGGACCTGGGGACCCAGGTTGATAGTAGTCTGTCATTCGACACCCATGTAGCTAAAGTAGTTAGGAAGACCTTCTACATTGCCCACCTTATCATGAAGGGATTCTCATCTAGATCAAGGGAGGTCATAGTCTCCCTATACTCATCACTCATCAGACCAATGATTGAGTACAATGCCCCATTCGAATGTATCTGACCCGACACTTGCAGCAGCTGGAGAGGCCACAAAAGTTCCTCACCAAAAGGATAAAGGGTCTCAAACATCTGTCCTATGCTGCCCGACTGAAAGAACTCCAGCTCTATTCAGTCGCTCACGCTTGCTCAGAGGTGACCTTTGCCTAACATACAAGGCCATGTCAAACCCAGATTTGATGAATATGCTTCACCTCAAAAATCTAGATCCGTCAGAGCCACAAGGGCGGGAGACTTAAACCTCGACACGGCTATTAATAGGACGTGCTGGAGGGATAGATTCATCACCCAAAGACTCCCTATGCTGTGGAATAAAATCCCGGTATATGTGAGGCAGAGCACCTCGCTGGCCTTGTTCAAGAGAAATCTTGACCAATGGATGGGAGATCGCAGATATACCCCAGGGATTACCTCAGTGTCACTGCTCAACAGAGGCACAGCAAAATAATGGGTATAGTTCCCCATACTAAAGGGGTGGCGTAAGCCACAAAACTATGGGCTAGGCTTGTAAATGCCCTCGGCAGATAGCCTAGTATGAACCTATGAACCTATGGAAGTAATTAGGGATCTGGGGACCCAGGTTGATAGTAACCTCTCCTTTGATAACCACATTGCCAAAGTGGTTAGAAAAACTTTCTACATAGCCCACCTTATCATGAAAGGATTCACATCTAGATTGAAGGAGGTCATAGTGCCCCTATATGCGGCCCTAATTAGGCCCATAATAGAATACAATGCCCCTTTTGGGATGTATCTTAACCGACACCTGCAGCAACTGGAAAGACCCCAAAAGTACCTCACAAAAAGAGTCAAAGGACTCAAACAGATGCCATACGTGGCTCAGTTAAAAGAACTCCAACTCTACTCAGTTGCGTACTGCCTACTTAGAGGTGACCTATGCCTGACATATAAAGCCATGTCCAACCCAGAATTAATGAACTTGCTCCACCTCAGAAAATCCAAATCCCTTAGAGCTACGCGCTCGAGGGATCTGAAACTCTGCACAGAAATAAACAGAACATGTTGGAGGGACAGATTCATAACCCAGAGGCTTCCCTTGCTCTGGAATAGAATCCCAGTCCATGTTAGACAGAGCCCCTCACTGACTCTCTTCAAGAAGAATCTTGATGAGTGGATGGGGATCGTAGGTTTACCCTGGGGATTACTTCAGTGACACTACTAGACAGAGGCATGGTAAACTAACCTTAGTAAGTGTTCGGTAAACCCAAATCGAATGGTAGTGAAAGCCAAACTCACTCGGGCTAGGCTTATAAATGCCTCAGGGCAGAGATAGCCTAGTATGAACCTATGAACCTATGAAATCATTAACAGAGACAGTGGGAACCTCCAAACTTTAGACCCCACCCAGTTTGCCTTTTTTAAGGGAAGATCATGCCTCTGAACCTGGTGGACGACTTTGAGACAGTTACCAAGGTATTAGATGCGGTTAAGGAGGTCAGCACAGCCTACCTAGACCTTGCAAATGCTTTTGACACCATTCCCCATTCTGGTATTATAGACAAACTGACCGATCTGAACATTAATCCCTATGAAATGAGATGGGTTGCAAATTGGCTCATAGACAGAACCCACATGGTGAGTGTTGCAGACTCTAGGTCCGACTCTAAACCGGTTACAAGTGGCGTCCCCCAGGGCACAGTCCTAGGACCCCTCCTATTCGGTATGTACTTCTCAGAGGTACAGGCAAGCACAGGAGGACTTTGGCTGACAAAGTTCATAGACGACTGCAAACTAGGGGCCATAATTGATTCTCCGGCTGGTACAGACACCCTCCAGAAGGGTCTCACTGAGACAGATACCGGGTGTCAAAATCATGGCCTTAAGCTGAATGCCAAAAAGTGCATAGTCATCCCCTTTGGAAAAAACAAAGTACCTGCGAGCTACCACATAGGTGGTAGTCCCCTAAATACACAAAAAGTAATAAGGGATCTGGGGACTCAAGTAGATAGCAATCTCTCCTTTGATAACCATATTGCCAAGGTGGTTATAAAATCCTTCTACGTGGCCTGCCTAATCTCAAAAGGGTTTGCATCCAGAACAAAGGAGGTTATTGTGCCTCTGTACTCATCACTTATTAGACCCATTATAGAATGCAATGCCCCATTTGGGATGTACCTTACAAGACACCTGCAACAGCCTTAAAAACCACAAAAGTACCTCACCAAGAGGATTACTGGTATCAAACAGATGACCTGTACAGCCCGACTAAAGAAACTCCAGCTGTACTCGGTTGCATATCACTTACTCAGAGGTGATCTCTGCTTGACATACAAGGCCATGTCCAACCCAGAACTGATGGATATGCTCCACCTAAAAAAAACAAATTCCTGGGAGCCACATGCTCTATGGATATAAACCTTACCACAGCGATAAATAGGACGTGCTGGAGGGATAGATTCCTGACCCAGTGACTCCCCATGCTTTGGAACAAGATTCCAGTATACATCAGGCAGAGCCCTCACTAGTACTCTTCAAGAGAAACCTTGACGGGTAGATGGGAAACAGAAAATTTACCCCAGGGATCACTGCAGTGGCTCTGCTGGACAGAGGCGCAGGGAACTAATGGCTCTGCTGGTCAGAGGCACATGGAACTAATCTAAGGGGGTGGCAAAAGCCAACACACTCTGGCTAGGCTTATACATACCCTTGGGCAGGTAGCCTAGTACTTACCCATGAACTTACCTATATATATATATATATATATATATATATATATATATATATATATATATATATATATATATATATATATATATATATATATATATATATAAAGCACACAGTCCATTCTGACCTGATGTTGATAATATTATCCCAAATACTCATTGCAGCTGTGAAAAAGCACTGAAAGGAACCACCCACTTACCATCCTGAGGGTCTACATGTACTTTGGCACTGGTACTCAAGAAACAGGAGAGCCAACAGATACAAAACTGAGGTATTGGATGCAAAGTAGCCCACTTGACACTCCAGTCTTGTTCTAGCTCCATCACGTTTCAACCTATGTTCATTAAATGTCCAGTGAAGGTAGCCTCAGTCTCTTTCTCATTATAAAAGGAATGTGGTATCATTCACTTTGCTTACCTCATCCTCAGATTAAAACAAAACATATTTTTCTTTGGAATTTCCATACCTTTCAATGGGGACCTCTCTGTCACACCTGTCTTTTCCAAAGACCATTTTTCCTCCCTCAGTAGAACCTCAGCTAATACTTCTACTTTCTCTTGATGTTTTCTTCCTGTAAACATTGACATCTATAAGCTGTCCTTCTCTGGCTGGGTTGAAGCTCATATAAGGGCCTCATAGGGTTTATTAAACTAATTAGATTCCTTAGACTACTTCCATTCTCATGTTAGTAAACAGTAATATACTTCCCTTAAAGACGTACTAAAGCTGGGTATAGCTGTTCTCTGCCTGACTATTGCTGATCTCTTCTGTGTTTGATTTTGGATTGAAGTTATTCATTTAAGGTTTGGTTGCTTCTATTTTTTTATCTTTTTCTTATATTGCATTTTGTTTTGCTTTTAAGTTTTTTGTTCTTTTTGGAATTTAAGAGGTATTGCCTAGAGTCCGTTAGAAAAAAAATATTCTGCAGACAGTGAATAACATCCAACTAATTAGTGGGAAGAGCTGAGAAATGGCATTCCTAGTGTCATCTTTATTTATCTGAAGTGGTTGTTTGACTTGCTGTTCTCTGCCTGACTATTGGTAATCTCTGTCTGTATTCATTTTCATAATCTATCTGTGCTGGTGGTGGTGTGCTTTTAAACTTGGTAGATTTGGAATTGCCTGCCTGTTCTATAAATCTGATTTTAGACATTTTTGTCATTCTCATAGGTTCATAGGTTCATACTAGGCTATCTGCCCAAGGGCATTTATAAGCCTAGCCCATAGTTATGTGGCTTTCGCCACCCCTTTAGTTTGAATAAAAACTATGCCTATCATTTTGCTGTGCCTCTGTCAAGCAGTGACACTGAAGTAATCCCTGGGGTATATCTGCAATCTCCCATCCATTGGTCAAGATTCCTCTTGAACAAGGCCAGAGAGGTGCTCTGCCTCACATGTACCGGGATTTTGTTCCACAGCATAGGGAGTCTCTGGGTGATGAATCTGTCCCTCCAGCACGTTCTATTTATAACCGTGTCAAGGTTTAAGTCTCCCGCCCTTGTGGTTCTGAGGGATCTAGATTTTTTGAGGTGAAGCATATTCATCAAATCTGGGTTTGACATGGCCTTATATGTCAGGCACAGGTCACCTCTGAGCAAGCGGTATGAGACTGAATAGAGCTGGAGTTCTTTCAGTCGGGCAGCATAAGACATATTTTTGAGACCCTTTATCCTTTTGGTGAGGAACATTTGGGGCCTTTCAAGCTGCAGCAGGTGTTTGGTCAGATACATTCTGAACGGGGCATTGTACTCAATCATAGGTCTAATGAGTGATGAGTACAGGGGGACGATGACCTCCCTTGATCTAGATGTGAATCCCTTCATGATCAGGTGGGCGATATAGAAGGTTTTCCTAACTACTTTAGCAACATGAGTGTCAAATGAAAGGCTACTGTCAACCTGGGTCCCCAGATCCCTGATCAGCTCATTTTACTGAGAACTGAGAGATTAACTGGGAGGCCTTCCGTCTTAGTATGTTAAACTTCTTTTTCTACATTCTACTTACTAAAAATCACTTTATTCAGCTGCTTTTACTTTATTTGTGTTCTTAAAGTGTTCAGTTGCATTTAATCTTCTGCATTTATTACTGCTTGTTAGAAGCCTGATTACTTTGTAACTGTTATTCTAAACCTCTTAGTTCTGATTTAAGCACTTGGGCTCCAAGCTAGTTACCTTACATAAGGAAGATTTGTGTTTACACTCATGTGGCAGGAGAGGTAGCTTACACCCTCCTGAGTTGAGAATTGCTGGTTGAAGGCTTGTTGTGTGTATTATTCTAAAAATGTCTTAGTTCTGGTTTAAGCTTTGGGCTCCAAACCAATTATCTTACTTTAGGAAGGTTTGTGTTTTGCACTCTTATGGCAGGAGAGGATAGCCTATGCCCTTCTGAGCTGGGAATTGCTGTTTAAAGTCTTATTGTGTCTGTTATTATAAAAGTGTTGCGGTCCTTATAGTCTGTGTAGATGCTTATCCCTTAACTACCCCTACTGTCTAGACAGATTTTTTTAACTACTAAAGCACTAAGTGGTGCTCATCCAGTTCCTTGTCTTGTTGACCTATTCAATACTTAAATTTCCCTCACTCATTCCTAGTAGATCAGTAGGTATGGATATGTACTTCCCAACTCTGTGTGTGTGTCCAGTCTAGCTGAGATGGGTATTCTGAGCATTGTAGCCATTGCCTCATGTACACTGACAACCCACTTATTCTTAATAAAATAGATAAAGTACTCAAGAGGTATAAATACACTTTAACACTGGAGGCAAAACTCTCAAATACAGCCAAAGCTGATCTTATAGAGGTTGTCTGTGACACACCATGCCCACTGCACAGGATAAATAGCCTACTCATAAAACTACCTATATTGAGGCATTTACAGGTCATCTTCCTAAAACACTAAGACGTCCTACACAGCACAATCAAAAAATGGCCATCGTGTAAACACTTTATTAAACACCACCCACAGCTACACATAGTAACACCATATCCAGTGCCTCTACTCCTAAGCCCTTCAGCAAACAAGTGCACAGCCAGACAAATTTCCTGGTCATTGGTGATTCTATAGTGAGGCACACTGATGTCCCATCACCAGACTGAGTAAAGAGAGAGAGTCAAGTTTAAATGCCTTTCCAGGGTTAAGATCCAGCAAGTCACACAGACACTGAGGTCATTGTACTACAGGTTCCACTATGACTCTGTCATAGTCCCTGTGGGTGTTAGTGACCTGAGACATACCTCCCTTGACCATATGAAGTGAGACATGATCGAACTTCCTGACTGTGTCTCAGGCTAGCACTGAGCAGCATACCACCTTCTCCAAGGATGATGCCACTTTGTCAACAGAAAATTATAGGTTTTAACAATTAACGTAGCTTCTGGTATCAGTCCAAGTGGGTACAGTATTGGATGGCCTGGGAGAACATGGTTGACGGACCATGCTGCTTTGTCGAGGATGGTCTGCACTTATACCCTCTAGGCTTTCAGATATTGTACCCACTTGGACTGACACCAGAACCCAAGACATTTTCCAATCCCACAGTGCCTTTTATAGGAAACACCAAACTAATAAACCCTCTGACTTAAATGAACCTATGAAGGTATATCTGAAGGTGGCTTTGCTCAATGCTAGAAGTCTTAACAAGAAACTCCACTCCCTGCAAGCCTTCCTGTCCCTGGAGGGTTTAGACATCTATGAAGTAAAGGAGACATGGTTTAAAGTCATGGAGAGTATCCCAGCAATACAAGGTTATAATGCTTTTCACACCTTAGACCAGCTACTGCACAGGAGGGAAGTAAAGGTGAAGGAGTCTTGGTCTATATTAAAACCAGCCTCACATCCAGACTAGTTAAAATGTATGACTAACTGGAACTCATACATGTACAACTCACATAAACAGGGTCTCGTACCATATCCTTGCAACCTATAGGGTCCTTCTCCATGTCCCAGGAAACCCACACTATCTATCTCAATATACTGTAGTCCCTCACCATTCAACCCAATATGATATTCATGGGGATCTCAACTGCTCCTCTGTAGACTGGGAATCCTACACCACTTCTAATGCACAAGCTCAGAGATTCCTAAACTTTGTTAATACCAACTTCCAACATGGAAGTTGGGGGGGGGGGTGGCATGTTCCTCTCTCTATGTAATGTTGTTGCTTGTCAGATCTGACTATAAGGCAGTATTGCTTGAAATAAAAAATTAAATTTGGGGATTCAGCAAACCAAAAAGCTTTGCGAACTATTCCAAGGCTAACCTTTCTCTACTAAGATCCACCTTGGTTAAATTCCAAGCATCCCCTAACCCAGTATAAACCATGGCATAATCTGAACTAATTTATGTACATCCATATTGATAGCTGTATAGTGTGAGCTTTGCCCACTTGTATTAAGAATAACAGAAACTCTAAAGACAAGCCACCATGGTGGAATCTGAGTATCACTTGGTTACATACCTCTCAACCTCACAGCACAAAAAATCTGGCAAAGCCAGAAAAACATGGGGGGACAAAGGCCCAAAATAGAGACATATTTTAAACATTGCTCCTATAAACTTAGAAAGTTGATAAAATGACAGATTTAGCATGCTTACAAATTTCAACTCAAACTGCCTGTTATTATTTAGTATTAATTATTGACTTCAATCCGCAATGATTTGCTTGAAAACCACAAATATTATGAGAAACAGACCAAAAATAAGACACAAAAATCTGGACAGTTGCGAAGTAATCTTGGTCAAGCACTGGAGTAACAATGCCATACATATTAAAAAACCCATGTAATGTTGTTGCTTGTCAGATCTGACTATAAGGCAGTATTGCTTGAAATAAAAAATTAAATTTGGGGATTCAGCAAACCAAAAAGCTTTGCGAACTATTCCAAGGCTAACCTTTCTCTACTAAGATCCACCTTGGTTAAATTCCAAGCATCCCCTAACCCAGTATAAACCATGGCATAATCTGAACTAATTTATGTACATCCATATTGATAGCTGTATAGTGTGAGCTTTGCCCACTTGTATTAAGAATAACAGAAACTCTAAAGACAAGCCACCATGGTGGAATCTGAGTATCACTTGGTTACATACCTCTCAACCTCACAGCACAAAAAATCTGGCAAAGCCAGAAAAACATGGGGGGACAAAGGCCCAAAATAGAGACATATTTTAAACATTGCTCCTATAAACTTAGAAAGTTGATAAAATGACAGATTTAGCATGCTTACAAATTTCAACTCAAACTGCCTGTTATTATTTAGTATTAATTATTGACTTCAATCCGCAATGATTTGCTTGAAAACCACAAATATTATGAGAAACAGACCAAAAATAAGACACAAAAATCTGGACAGTTGCGAAGTAATCTTGGTCAAGCACTGGAGTAACAATGCCATACATATTAAAAAACCCATGACCATTCTAAACAGGCAGCTAAGTGGATTAATTAAAACTTCAAAGGCTACATTTGAAGAAAATACAGTTTTTCAGGCAAAATACTACCACAAAGCTTTCTACAGCTATGTCCAGGACCTTAGAGAAAATACAGAACAATGAGCAGAATTTATTGTCAGTGGCATCACCCACAGTGAACCGGAGGCCATTGCCAACCTTTTGTTTTTTGTTCAAGTATTTTATTTAGATTTTAACATGGTCATCCTTTTAACTGACAGGTTCAGCTCAAATTTCTTTGCCAATCCCCCTGGTACTCTAAAGGAAGTATTGCATAGCATAATTTCCCCAACCATTACTAAGAAACAGGGCATCAGTGCACTTTCCAAGGACTAAAACACTGCATCAGTGGGCCCAGATAACACCCCTGGATGCTTAATAACTAGAATGAAACATGACCTCTCTTGTCCACTTGAGTGACTTTTCAACAGGACCCTAGCATCAGGTTTTGTGCCTAAGGAATGGAAGATGGTTATAGTCATTCCACTGCACAAAGGAGGTCTAGCCATTGATCTGGGTAACTACAGGCCCATAAGTCTGACTAGCATAATATGTAAGGCCATGGAAAGAATCATCATGGACATGATAAACAAGGACATAGATAATCTGCAAATGCTGGACCTATCACAGTATGGCTCAAAGGAAGGTCATACCTATTAAATCTGGTAGACTTTTTTGGGGGTGGGGGGGTCACCAAAGTTTTGGCTGAAGGCAAGACTGAGCACACAGCTTACCTTGACCTGGCCAAGGCTTTTGATATAATACCCAATTTAGGCATTATAGACAAACTTGCTAATTTTGGTATATACCCTTTTATCACCTGCTGGATGGTCAAAATAGATAAGGCCACCTCCCCCAAGAGCCAGTCACTAGTGGAGACTCCAGGGCTTGGTACTGGGCCTGCTCCTTTTTGGCATCTGTTTTTCTGAAATAGAAGCAAATGCTGAATGTTTATGGATGACTAACTTTGCAGATATTTGCAAGCTAGGGGTTATCACTGACTCCCCTTCAGACACTAGCATTCTTCAAGAAGGCCTATCTCTGACTAACAAATAGTGCCAAAGCCATGGTCTTAAACTCAGTGCTAAGAAATGCATAATTGTACCCTTTGGGAAGTCAACAACCTAGCTAATTACCATGTTGATAGTATGCCCCTAAGAGTCAAACCAGTGGTTAGGGATATGGGTATGGATGTAGACCGTAACCTTACTTTCAACCACCATGTTGCCACAGTGGTGAGGAAATTGTCTTATATTGTGTAACTCATAAGTAAGGGCATGGTGTCTGTCGCTGGTATGGTCAGGATAAAACAGACGAGCATTCGTGGGTTCTTTTCAGGCAGCTTTATTGCACACAAACACATCAGAAATGAGGCTTTGTAACTTAAACTTATAAACAGACTGACTACTGTACTCATACATATTAACACTCTGGCTGTTCTCTCAAAATGGTACTGCTGCCTGTACATGCTCAGTATTTATATGCATGTGCTACATCTGGAAATGCTTCTTAAAGGTACATACACACGCTCTTTTCTACATTCTCCCTCTTTGAGAAATAGTCCTTATATAAAATTACACTATTCAATGACATGCAACTTACAGACATGCAATTATACAGAACTAATTATCTGACATGCAGTCATATGAAATTAGACACACACAAAACAATTATGCCCAGGTTGCTCCGTATTTTACACTAGGTCTTGAAATATGACCTGACCTTGTAACATAAAAGTCAGAATTGGATCTAGCAATGGGGACTGTCTTCAAGGAATGCTCAACTTTGGTGACATCTGGGACATCATCAGGAGTGGGAATGCATAATGTGACACGTTCTTTGCTACAAACATTGTCAGGGTTGCTCTGAGATCTAGAGTCTGTATCACAGGTATGATGCTGCAATACCATTTCTGATCCAGGAAGATGATGTTTGTGGTTTATCCTGTACTCTATACCCTCAGGTTCCACTGAATAGTATCTCGGCTCAGTACATATACTGCTCACTTGACCAATTCGATCAACGCCTTTTGCATCCTTGCTGTTTCTCCTTCTTTTAATGGACAAAGAAATCTGCTCATGTTATCATAGCTGGACGTCTGAGAAGAACCCTTTTTAAAAAGTTGGGCTTTGTTTGCTCTGTTGTCTTTAGCATTAGGCACCAACAAACTAGAACTGATAGGCAAGGTTGTTCTGGGTTGCCTAGATAGAAGTCTTTGAGAAGGCGAGCAAAGTAGATTATCATGGGGTATATTTCTGAGATTATGTAAATTCAAGACGATATCGGTATTGTCACACTTTGACCTCTCCAGTAATTGCTTTGCACTTTGTACTGCACATTCAGCAAGGCCGTTTGACTGTGGATATTCAGGACTGCTAGTAACATGGTAATGTCCCACTCTTTAGCAAATCTCTGAAACAATTGACTGGTAAACTGAGAACCATTGTCAGAAATAACTTTGTGTAGACTACCATGGACTGAGAAATGATGTTCCAACTTAGTAATAGCAACAGTGGATGTTAGATTAGATAGCAAATTGATCTCAAACCAGTTCAAATAAGAGTCTACCAATAGTAGGTAATGTTGACTGTTCCATTCAAATATGTCAGTTGCTAATGTTGACCAAGGTAGTTCATGAATTTGACTTAGCTGAAGTGTCTCTTTTTGCAAATGCGGCTTGGTACTGTTGCGCACTGAACAAGAAGAAACCACCTTATCACTGTCTTTTGCTAAAGAAGGTCAAAATACTAGTCCTCTTACCCTTCTTTTGGTAGAATCAGAACCTGGGCGGCCATGATGTAAAATCTGAATATATTCATGTTGTAAGGAAGTAAGAACAACAACAACTTTTGGACCTTTGAAAATGATATCCTCTTCCATCAGCATCTCATCTCGGTATAGAAATAAAGGTTGCACTTCTGGCAGTACACAGGTTTGCTTTGATGGCCATCCTGCATTGATGAAGTGGTTGAGTTTTTGCAAAATTGAATCAGTCTTTGTATGATCTCTCAGCTCATCAAGACTCATGGTAAAAGAATTACACACTTCCATGACATCAAAGTCAAAATTCTCTGCATCAAGCTGTTCTGTAGTATTTCTGGGCAATCTGGATAAGGTATCAGCCAGATGAAGAAGTTTACCCTTTGTATAGACTATATTGAAGGTATACTTTTGCAATTTGAGCATCAATCTTTGTAGTCTTGGAGTGGAATGCATAGGCTTCTTTAAAATGGTAACTAGAGGTTGATGGTCAGTTTCTAGCTGGATTGCTCAGCTATAAATATAATCATGGAACTTTGAACATGTGAACACAATTGCCAAAAGTTCTTTTTCAATTTAAGCATACTGCATCTCAGTTTGGGTAAGAGTTCTAGATGCATAAGCAACAAGTCTGCCCTCTTGAAGAATAACTGCACCAAGACCAAACTTTGAAGCATCACAGGAAAGAACTACTGGTTTGTGGACATCATAGTATCTTAATGTAGGCGGGTTAGCAATTTGTTGTTTGAGGTTATCAAATGCTCTTTGGTGTTCTAATCATGGCCATACAACATTTTTGCATGTCATTTCTCTTAAAGACAATCATATCTCATTAAAGTCAGGAATAAATTTTCCCAGATAGTTAACCATACCAAGAAAAAGCTGTAAAGCTTGGCATTGTCTGGAGCTGGTATCTCAAGAATGGCTGCTTGTTTAGAAGGATCTGGCCGTATGCCTCTACTGGTAAATAAATGACCTACATAAGTAACTTCTGGTAATTTGAATTTATACTTCAGAGGATTGAGCTTTAAATTCACTTCACCCGCTCTGTCGAGAACTTCCCTGAGGTTTCTGTCATGTTCTGCTCCACCATTACCTACAACTAGTAAATCATCTACTATTATTGCACGGGGGTAGTATGAGAAAATTTGCTCCATTGCATGCATCTTGAGGAATCTGTATCTACCAAATGGGGTACTGAATGTAGTCAGTAGTCAAGATCTGTGATCAAGCATCACTTGTCAAAATGAACTCTTTGCATCTAAGACAGAAAACACAGTGGCATTTGGCATGAGGGTTGTAATCTCCTTGACTGTATGCATAGGATGCTGAGGTCTCTTTAACGCCTTGTTTAATTTTCTTGGGCCAATGCATATTCTGATTTTATCTAAGTTTTTCTTATGAGCAGTTACCATGGAAGATACCCACTCATTTGGTTCTGTGACTGGACAAATCGCACCTTGTTGCCCCGTTTTGCCTAACTGGACCTTGACTTTTGCTTGCATAGCTATTGGAAGTCTTCTTGCTGGTCTGACCACTGGACTGACCTCTGGGTCTACTTTCATGGAGTACACAACTGGAAGTTTGCCAAGCTTGTCTTCAAACACATCAGCATATTCTGAGAAAATAGCATAATTGCAGCTGGAACTGACATGTGCTTACATAATGTACTTCTTTGGTAAAAGAAAGTTTCATTCTCAAACTTTTTCTGAGACCTAATAATGACTCCACAGGTCTTTGTACTACATAAAATTGCAAGCTGTAACTGTTTCCAGCTGAATAGCATGAAAGCATTACTAAGCCTTCGGTTTAAATCTCTTCAACTCCATAAGCAACAAGCTTTGTACAAGTAACCAAATTAAGTTGCTCACCAGCCTTCACATTAGCAAATGTTTCTGCTGACATTACATTACACTTGGAACCAGTGTCTGTTTTGAGCTCTGTGGACTTACCATTGATCAGGACAGTACAAAATAGTTAATTCTTTGCCAACAAATCCACTGCATTACCCTTTTCACCAAACACTGATACACCATCTACATATAAAGTAGGGTTGTTCTACATGATCAACTTGCTTTTTTGATTGACCTTTCTTAATAACTGAATGATGTTTGCTGGATTTACAAACCATTTGAAAATATCATTTTTACTCTTGTGGTGTTGTTGACCAAATGCTAAGCACTTCTCTCTTTTAGACTCATGGTTGGCTCCACAGTTACAACAGTTAACAATAAGACTTGGGTTTTGCAGACTCACCCTTATACTGTACTGAGAATGCTCTTTAACTGAACTAGTCTTGGAACTTGATAGAAAGCTCTGGGTTTCCCTGCCACACCACATGGGTTGCTGCTGCCATGTGTTTAGGCCTGTTTCTGCTTGCCATGTGTGGTATGCTTTCTACGTTTTCTCTAGAGGCTGTTGAAACCATGCCCTTATCACTTGTAAGCATACTTTTGTGCCTTTCTGTGTGCTCATGGATTTGACAAATCTCTATGGCTTTGCTCAATATTAAATCACTGCCACAAAGCAAAATCTTTCTCATTGCAGCACTATTAACACCACACACAAGCCTGTCCTTTATTAACTCATCTTTCAAGTCACTAAATCTGCAAATTTCTCAAGTCAGTGATATAAGCTGCAAAAGTTTCACCTGGCGTTTGGTCTCTTGTGTAAAATAAATGCCTCTCTAATGTAACATTTGTCTGGGGATTGTACATTTCTCAAAATATAGGTTTTAAGCACTCTAGGTCTTCCTTTGATTCAGCCAGTACCACAATATGACAGTCCCCCCTCCTGCATATATTTCTGCTGCATACACAAATGAATGCTCTCTTTCAATGGCTTCTGACCCAGCTAAGTTAAGCAAAATTAATGCCCTTGTACGTGCATCTTTGTCATAAAATGTTGCTTGTATGAAAATATCGTATCCCTGCTTAACTGCTCTCCAATTCTCTGCTATATCATGATCAAACACAAGTGGACTTGGTCTGTGAAATACCTCTGCCATACCAACACACAGTGATGAAGGTGCTTGAAATTACGTATGAACATACACACATAAATATATATGCCAGAACTTGTAATTATTCCCAATAGCACAACAGACTCTTTCAAATAACTGCACTTTGCCAAAAACACTTTGAAATAATTGCACTTTGCCAAATACGTCTCCATAGCACAAAACACTCTGAAATCCCTGTACTTTATGAAACCACTCCTTATCAGTGCAAGAAGTACTTAAAAATGACTGTACTTGCGAATAAACTGTACACAATGGAAAAAGCTCAGAGTAAGAAACACTTCGAGATGAATGCACTTTGCAAATAAACTGTACACAGCACAAGAACCTTTCAAAATGGCTATACTTTGTGAAATAACTCAGCATAGTGTAAGAAACACTCTGAAATGGTGACATTCTGTGAATAAGTGCACACAGCACAAGAAACTTTTCAAAATAGCTGTACTTTTACAGCACTTTGCAATATAACTGTACTTTGCACACAGCAAACTCTGAAATAATTGCACTGTAATAAAGCACGCACTCTGCAAACACTTTGCACACACTGAGATACTTCGAACATCTCTAGTTATTCTTTGAATGGCTTCGGTTGATGCGAAATAGTAGTTTGTACCAAAACAAAGTCTTTAACTAAAAAAAAACACGCAGTCACTTTGCTTTTTAAGCTTAATTTTCCCGTTGTATTGAACTCATTATTCCCTTTTAATCTCTTATCATGCTCAATATACTTTTCTTGTACCGTTTTACTTTAAACATGCTCGTTATGCAAACCAAAGATAATTATGAGTCCCATATGAAGTAGTTGTGCCAGTTTTACCAAATATTGTGGTTTCAAACATTTTGTTTAATTAATAATGTGGTTTGTGCCTTTTGTTTGCTTAATAATACATTTTTTGTGCTATTTGTTTGGTTAATAATGAGTTTTGTGCCTTATAAATGCGCCTTTACATTTTCTTTGCCAAGTAAATCATTTGTGCAGTTTTCTTTACCTTTAGCTTGTTTCTGGCCCTTTTTCATTTGTCTGTGCTCTGTTTCACTCAACCTGCTTAGTCTGCCTTCACCTTCAACTCGGCACCTCATGGCTTGCAGAAGTAGCTCTCTCAGTTCCAGTTCTGACACCATGTCACTCGTCTGATCAGGATAAAACATGCAAACATTCGTGGGTTCTGTTCAAGCAGCTTTATTACCCATAAACACATCATAAATGAGGCTTTGTAACTTAAACTTAAATAAACTTATAAACAGACTGACTACTGTACTCATACATGTTAACACTCTGGCTTTCCTCTCAAAATGGCACTGCTGCCTGCACATGCTCAGTATTTATATGCACGTGCTACATCTGGAAATGCTTCTTAAAGGTACATACACATGCTTTGATCTACAGTATCTGAGTCCAAAGAGGTCATTATTCCACTGTACTCCACCCTTATCAGACCAATCATAGAGTACAATTTTCCCTTCGGTAAGTACCTGACCAGGCATATGCAGCAAGTACAGCAACCTCAGAGTTATCTTACAAAAAGAATGCAAGGTGTAACAAACCTGCCTTATGCAAAGCACCTTAAGGCCCTTTCCCCTCTATTCATTCTCTTGCAGATTGCTGAGGGTGATCTATGTCTGGCTTACAAGGTATCTGCAAGTCCCACACTTATGAATCTCCTGCATATTTGTAAATCAAACAACAGAAAAAATACAAGGTCTAGGGACCTGAATTTTGTCTGTGACTTAAACAGAATGTGCTGGGAAGACAGATATGCGTCCCAGAGACAGTTCCTCCTATGTAACAGGTCTCCCATTCATGTGAAGCTAAGTTTGTCTATTACTCAGTTTAAGCACAACCTAGATCAGTGAATGAGGAATAGAAAATTTACACCAGGCCTGACACCCATGTCCTGTATGGAGACAGGTAAATTATAAATGCCTAGCCCTTAATGCCGTGTTTGGATACAGGGCATCATTATTCTTTCGGGAAAATTTGGCTAGGCTTATAAAGGCTCCTGGGTTGTTAGCTTAGTAACGCTCTATGAATTTACAGAAATAACTAATAATTATGAATTGCATAATGTTATCAGCAAAATACAATATATAAAATACTTCTCTAATTCAGCCACAAAATTTTGAAATTGCTTCTCACGTTTTTCAGCCCCCCCCCCCCCCCCGAAAAAGAAAAAAAAGCCTTTCACAAAACTACAGCTGCAAACTTTAGGACATTTGTTGAGCATGCTCATTATTTCATTGCATTTCTCCTCATTTGATCCCAGTACTGCAGGAGCTCTGACACAAGGCCCATCTCCTAATCATTTTTCACAGAGAATTTTTTCTTTGTACAATAGCCTATGATCACTACATCTGACTCCGATACTGCAGGAGCTCTGCCACAAGGGCCAACTCTCAAATGTTAACTGAGAATATTGACATTGTGCAATAGCTTGTGGTCAGTAACGCTGACCCAGATACTGCAGGAGCCCTGCCACAAGGCCCAAACCTCAATGTACCTCTCAACCATACCACATTCCTCGGTATTTACCAGTTTTGAGGGCAAAATAATGGGATGCCATGAATTCCCGAGTGGCCCCTTTAATTCCCAAATTTTTTGATGTGCCTGACTCACTGTATGAATCTCAGAGATGCGGGATATTTAAAAAAGTAAAAAAAAAAAAAAAAAAACTTCAGTCGATAACAGCCGCCAAACTGCAGGCTGCTTTTGAGGAACACTCACTTTAACTGTACATAATTTTATGCTTGATCAATATGTAACCATGGCAGTAAATGTAGGACTTTTTATCAACTTCCTACCTCTTTTCACTGGCAGCTGTGCATAGCTGGAGTAATGAGGGTAGGTTGTTAGCGTTGCTTGTTTGTTAGAATGTTTTGTTCCAAGAGTACAGAACTGTCTTTTCCTGGAAAAGTATCCTGCATCTGTATCGTTTCTGCTGAACTCCATATGTGTGTTTTAACATCGGATGGTGAAACTCAAACAGCCTGGGAATTGAATCAATTTATGATGAGAAGATGGAGAAACATGTTTACATGCCTTCTGTTGTATTTTACTTATCTGTAGTTAGTTACTGGGTATGTTGCCATCTGCTTTTGAAGTTATTAGCCTAGAAAAACATGGAAGGAATAGGAAACGCTTTTCACAAAAAAACTAAGCAAAACCAAAAATAACGGGGGAGAATGTCCCAAAAATAGGGACAGATTTTAATATATTGCTCTTATAACTTAGAAAGTTTCTAGAATAAAAGGTCTTGTGTTATCATGCATTTTCTGAAGGGTAAAACAAAACAAACAAACTGTGGGGATGCACCAAAGGTCCAGGCAGATAAGAAACAAAAGTATATTAAGTAAAATCACTCAGACCACCAGGCTAAAAGCTCACTTTTTAATAAAATACAGGTTAGCGCTTTAGGGAAGATCCCTTCATCATCTTCCCGAAAGCGCTAACCTGTATTTTATTAAAAAGTGAGCTTTTAGCCTGGTGGTCCAAGTGATTTTATTCAATATACTTTTATTTTCTGAAGGGTATGAAACCTGAAACTGAAATGCTCATCATTGTTTAGTGACTTCAGTCCTCACTGATTTGCCACAATAATCCAGAAAAATCACACAGTGAAACAGGTTACTGGCAGTTAATTTTATTTTTATAAAAGAAAAATGTGTTTTATACAAGTTTAAAGTTTGATACAAGCTCAAGAGTTAATATAAATAAAACAGTATCGTTCTGGTTTTACTTTATGCTTAATATTTGAATGTTGGTATCCTACAATTCCATTGGGGTGGGTGGTATTACATAATTATGTATGCAAATTTTTTTGCCAGTTGTACCTACTTTTGATAGGCATCTGTCCAGATTTTTGAGGATTCCAGGTTGAGAGGTAACATTTTCACTGAGAATTTTGCCATTGTCCAATGTAAACAAATTTAACTTGAAGAATCTTGCTGTGTATTAACTTTAGTTAGTCAAATAAGTATCTTCCCTGTGCTAGAAAGTGACTTTAACATCTGCCCCAAAGAGTAGTCTTTGCAATCTAAGGACTACTTACTAAGTTGGCCACTGTCCTTTCTCTTCATCAATAGTTAGTTTACTTAGTCTTCCTGACTGATACATTTCTAAATCCAGGAAATGAAAGAAAACCTGTTCTACATTGTGCCTATTTGTTAATTTATTTTTACTTTCTAGAAAGTCATTACTCTCTGTTAGAACTTGACCTGAGGGTGGAAGCTTACATTCCCTGTCTCTGGAAAAAGTCATACACTGTCCCACAGCCCAAGGGAGGAAATTCAACAGACATTACTAACTTTAGATGTATAGCAATCTTGCTAACCTATCGCCTGCAGGAAGAACGCTTATCTACCACACAACACAGCTTCTGTCCTTCCCATTGCACTAACACTGCCCTTCTAGCCTATATAGATACTGTCAATGAAGCTAGCGATAATGGTAAACTAGTCTCCTCCTTAATTCTAGACTTGTCTAAAGCCTTTGACACAGTCTGTCACAGCAAACTTCTACTTCATATGTCCTCATTAGGTCTATCTTAATCAGCCCTTCTGTGGTTCAAAAGCTACCTATCCAATAGGTATCATTCAATAAAATGGCACTCCAGCCACTCTTCATTCCTCCCAGTCACCTCCGGTGTATCACAATGGTCTACACCTGGTCTCCTACTCTTTAACATTCTCACCAAAACTCTCCACACATCCACACAACAGGCCTCCTTAATGCAGTACGCAGATGACTTCACACTCATTGCACATCTGATGCCATGGGGACTTTAACAACAATTGAAACATGACTTTTTAAGTCACAGTTAATGTTGACCCACCCCAAAAAAGTACTATTTTTTTCCCCCAAATCTCTCTCATAAAAAAATATTATTAGGGATGATAGTGCATGATGATCTTAAATTTGACCTGTATATGCAAAATCACATAGAAAAACTCATCAAAAACTAGGGATGCTTTAAAGAGCCAAAAACTTTCTCACCAATGCAACTAAAAGTACACTTGCTAATGCTTAGCTCCTCCTTACACCTATTTTTTTCTCTCCCATCCCTACTAAACTTCAAGCATCAGAAAAATCAAAACCTGAACAATACTATAACAAATTTGCTTAATTTGCAACAAATACCCCTTTCAAAACCCACTACTGTATAGCACTTAAAAAGCTAAATTGGTCAGAACTACCCACAAGCTTACATCTACATAGCTTCTCATCACCAATACAAGTGCTCAGCGTCCATCTGCATACCCAGCACTACATAACATTCTACCAAGCTATGTTCCCAGTCAGTCATTACAATGCAATAACCAAAAACTCCTGTCTATCCACCGACCTATCACATCTGCTGTGTATTGTCTATACTCATACCATGTTGCCAGGCCTGGAACTCCTAACCTGTATCCGTCAGGTAAATACCCTCCCTCCCATCCTTTAAAACATTTTTGAAAGACTTCCTAGCCAAAAGCTGGCTCTGTTCTTGCTCAACACCAGGACAAACTATATCCTTCAATGTGAACAAATACTTATTCATGCCTAACACCTCTTTACTCTCCATTCATCACTCACTTCCTTACTTCTAGCAATTGTTCTCCCCTTGCTTTCTCTCTAAATATACCATACACCTGCTTTTCTTTCACTTCTTATTGTAATTCCTGTTTGCATTATACTAACTTACCCCTAATTTCACTATAGACTGGCTAAAATATTAAATCATTGCCATATAGCTTGTATCTATTCTTAATTGATGTTTTCATATTATGTCTAATTTGATATAATTATTTAAACTGTAGATGTTTTTTGTATTAGTTTTAAAGACTGTAAAATTATTATTCTTAAAATGTTTTGCAATACTTTGGACATTTTCTCCCTGGGGCTCTGATGAAGATGGGCTCCTACCCAGTTGGATTTTCCCAGTAATCAAATTTTAATAAATAAATACAATAAATAAATTTCAAGCAAAGACCATCTAAAATATGCATTTTCCATTAGAAATCCACTTATCTGAATCTAGCCACTAGGCCCCATAAGCCAAAATAACAGATGCCTTTCATGGAACTCTGTCCCACCTCCATACTTCCATGCTCCATGGAGTTCATCCCTATGCTTTCCTCCATAACAATTGCAGTAGCCTTTATGGAACATTAACTTTTCTTACTATTTATTTTTTGTTTTTGATTATTTGCTAAGTGGGTAAGGGTACTGACCTCCTAGACCCTATCCCTAGTGGTGTATAGAATGAATGAATGATTTGTGAGTAAAGACTGACGTACATAATATGATGAAGATATATAATCACTACAGCCTATCAAATCATTCTATCTTATTACTTTTATTTAATAGGTTAACTGCATTTATCAGTAAATGTGTATATTGTGATGTGTGTATAAATGTATCAGTAAATACATATATTGTGATGTGTGTATAATTGTAGTAGTAAATGTGTATATTGTGATGTGTGTATAATTGCTTGCAAGAACAGATGATTTTGGTGTTGTGTAGCAGGTGAACTTTCTCCAGATACAACAATGCTCACATCATATTGGTGATATTTCATGATTAAACAGATTTTGTTTCTTATAGGTTCATAGGTGTGTACTAGGCTAATGGCATTGGGGCCTTTACAAGCCTAGCCAATAGAAGTGCCCTGTCATTGTGCTACCCATCATTAGTTCCCAGTGCCTCTATCAAGTAGAGACACTGGAGTGATCCCCGGGGTGAGCTTTCTATTTCCCATCCACTCATCAATATTTCTCATGAAGACTGCTAGTGAGGTGCTCTGCTTGACATGTATGGGAAGTCTATTCCAGAGCAGGGGCAGTCTCTGGGTTATGAACCTGTCCCTCCAGCATGTTCTGTTGATTATGGTAATGAGGTTGAGGTCTCTGGATTGTGTGGTGCGGAGGGATTGGGATTTCTTTAGATGTAGCATTTCTAACAGAGCTGGGTCAGACATGGTTTTGTAAGTCAAGCAGAGATTGCCACTTAGTAGACGATATGAGACAGAGAATAGCTGGAGTTTTTTTGAGTCTGTCCATGTAGGGCATGTGTTTAAGGCCTAGGATCCTCTTTGGGAGGTACTTTTGTGGCCCTCCAGCTGTTGCAGGTGTCTAGTGAGGTACATCCCAAATGGGGCATTATACTCTATGATTGGTCTAATGAGAGAAATGATGACCTATTTCTTCCTGGATGCAAACCCCTTGGTAATGAGATCTGCCACATAGAAGGACTTTCTGACCACAATGGCAATGTGGTGGTCGAAGGAGAGGTTGCTGCCAACCTGTGCCCCCAGATCTCTTATACTGTATAATGCCTTCAGTGTTCAGTGGAGTCCCATCAATGTGGTAATTTGTGGGAACTGAGTTTTCCCAAAGGGGATGATGATGCATTTTGTGGCATTAAGCTTAAGGCCATGGTTTCAGCTCCAGTCAATGGTCTCAGTGAGGCCTTTCTGTAGGATGTCTGCATCATTTGGGGAGCTAATAATGGCTCCCAGCTTGCAGTCATCTGCAAATTTGGTCAGCCAGAGTCCTTCTGTGTTAGCCTGGACTTCTGAGAAGTAGATGCCAAGCAGGAGTGGACCCAGGACCGATTCCTGTGGGACTCCACTCGTGACTGGTCGGCAGTCTGACTTGGAGTCTGCTACTTTCACACTGTGTGTTCTATCTGTGAGCCAATTTGCAACCCACCTAATGATATAGGGGTTGATGCCTAGTTTGGTGAGTTTATCAATAATTTATGAGTGAGGAATGGTATCAAAGGCCTTGGCCAGATCAAGGTAGGCTGTATGAAGTGCCTTACCTTCATCCATCGCTCTAGTGACTGACTCAAAGAAGCCAATCAGGTTGAGCAGGCTTGATCTACATTTCACAAAACCAAATTACGTGGGATCTAGAGTTTGGAGATTCCCTATATCCTTGTTAATTAGGTCCATGATGATGCACTCCATAGCCTTACATATCAGACTCGTCAGGCTAATGGGTCGATAATTTCCAGGGTCTGTAGTCGCTCCTCCTTTATGGAGAGGGATGACTGTAGCAGTGGGCCATTCAGTAGAGACAAAGTCTGAGCTAAGGCTGTGAGTGAACGGAGCACACAGATGTATTGCCAGTTCACTTTGTAATTCATGTAGAAAACAGCCAGGGATATCGTCAGGTCCCATGGAAGCGGTATTCTTGGCCTTAGACAATGCAGCTTTAACTTGTGCTGCAGTAATGCAGGGTGCCTGGCATTCATCCGATATTGAGATTGGTCCTTTAGTGGGGGAGAGAGGGGTAAAGTTGAATACCAAAACTTTATTAGTTCAGATGGTGGAAGACAACAGGAAGATGGGGAATTACACTGAGCATGCCATATACAAAGCACACTTTAAAAATACATTTTGAGGGTAGTAGTTTTCAATTTTTTAAAAGGTTCTTTGATTTGAAAGTTTGAACTTGCTTCCCATATGTATCCTGGCAAAAAATATTATAGTCAATATGTGAAATGAAGTTTTGGATAGGACCTTATAATGTCACCACTTGTATTAATTTGGTATGTTCATAAGCTGACTTGTGGGAGATGTGCTGCAACAAATATTGAATAATGTTGATGCTCTGAGCGTACATTTATTTGTTCAGTGCTTTGCATTCTCCCCTACATCAGTTTTGATGCTGTTTCTCATCTCATTCTTACATACTTCCTGCTTCTATAGTTCTCTTATTTGGCTTGCATTTTGTATTGGTATAGAACCTACAGTAAGGTAAGTATATTTATCACATAGTTAAACACCAAAATTGTAAAACAAGCCTTCACTTTCATCTCATTTGACTTGTAAGGCCTTTCTTTTTAATCAAATTACAAATCAGTGAAAATCACAAAGTTACAGTGTTCTAAAGTGACTCCATTTTAATAAAGTGTCTGCAGAAATGCTAACTACAAATAAAATTATAAATTACAACATTTTTCATGGGGTACAAGCCACTGTATTCCTTATGGATGGAGGCTGCACCGCCCACGTTTCCAGTGCATCGCCTCTGAAGTCATCCTAATTCAATAAATAAATAGATAAAATAAAATAAACTGAGTTGTGACAACCCTAGAAGTTTGAATTACTTTTACTTAAATTAGGAAATTGTTTCTTGACTTTTTATCTAAGGTCAGGTTTAGAGTGATCTTAGTATTATGTACTTTACTGACCTTATAATTTGACTAGAAATATGTAGACCAAACTGTAAGTGAGTTGGAGAGCACAGCAGACCAATAGACCACGATTCCTTGTAAAGTAAAAAGGTTTTAATCCACAGTTCCAAAGACAAACACCATATATAAAAAATGCTGCAGCTGATGAGCGCTTTCACTCACAAAATGAGTTTCTTCAGATCAATTTGCTGCTACCCATAGTACCCCTATAAATACATCCATCAATTAAACAAATAAGTGGCAATTAACAATTAAAGTTGTATATTACATGCTGAAACCACTATGAATCCTAAAATAGATTACTATATAAGATATATATTAAGAAACTTATATAGCTTGTACAAAATAAAACATACTTAAAAAGCATATAAAATGTTTATATAAAAATGATAATGAATATATCAGTAAGCAATCATTAAAATGTGTGACTGCTGTAAAATTGTCTGAATATGTTGTTAATAACTACCTGTGTTTAATATTGATGTTCCTTCTCTTCTTGAGAGCTGGTTTTATCGAGGCTCTCTCATTGAGTCCAGAACCCCTATCAGCCCTTAGTCTTGTTATCCATTTACTTTCCCTATCTTCCGTGTGGTTCCTAATGTCTCCACCTCTAATACAAGGTTCAATCATTTCTAAAACTCTAAAGAGGAATCTATGTGTATCACCTAATTCTACTACATGTTTAGCTAGTGCATTCATTGTATTCCCTTTCCTCATGTGGTATATGTGTTCACGTATGAATTCAACTATACTCAAGGACTCTAAGCAGTTCCTGCTAGAACTCTATGATTGTATGGCAAGTGGGATTAGCAGTGAGGAGTTAATATTGGTCACGTTTGACATTCAATCACTGTTTACCATTCTACCGAATGACTTAGGAATCATATATGTTAGGGAATATCTATTATTACATAGCACATTTACACCCGTACATATAGAACTGTTGGTACATTTGCTAGACATCGTGCTTGAGAACAATGTGTTTATATTTGAAGATAAAATATACAAACAGCAAGCTGGAGTTGCCATGGGCACGCCATGTGCAAACAGCTATGCCAACATGTTCTTGGCGCATTGGGAGAATGAGGTGTTGTTTAGAACTAACGAGTTTATAAGCTCTGCTATATTCTACAAACGCTTTGTAGACGATGTGTTTATGCTATGGAGAGGAGGTGTTGACTCGCTTAATGAGTTTCACGGCATGATAAATAATTTGACAAACTATTTAGTATTTACTATGTGCTATTCAACCCTTAGATTAGATTTCCTAGATTTATATATTGAGAAAATGGATAATGGGTTGTTGAACACAGGAGTATATCGTAAGCCATGCCATCGCAATACGATATTAGCGAGGACTAGCATGCACCCCAATCATATATTTAACAATATAATAAGAGGACAGGGCATGCGTGTTTCCAGACTCAATGCAACTGAGACAGGCTTTGAAATAGGGATGCATGAGTTGAAAGAGAGATTAGAACATAGGGGTTATAGTAATTATGAAATAGAGAGACAATTTAATGATATGCACAAACTCAGATTGAATAGAGCAGCACCTTATTATGGACCCAGACCCACATTAGAGAATAATGGACGAAGTGTAAACAATGATGTCAAAATCTCGTTATCATATACTAGTGACAATAGGGATCTAAAAGATATATTCAACAAGCATTGGTCCATATTATGTACAGATGATGAGATCAGACAGGTGGTAGGAGATGAGCCAAGATTTCTGTACAAGAATAAATTAAATTTGAAAAGGTTGCTGTGCTATTCGAAGAAGGATAAGAAGGGTTTTGAATCATATCACACTAAGGCATGTCAACGTTGTAATCAATGTGCATACATTGACAGTGCTACAATATTTGCACACCCTGACTCACACATACAGTTTAAGACCCAAGTGGACGCAACATGCACTAGTATGAATATTGTGTACCTGGCAGTCTGCCAGGTATGCAATGCGTTCTATGTCGGTAAAACCAACCGACAACTTAAAGAGAGAATACGTGAACACATATACCACATGAGGAAAGGGAATACAATGAATGCACTAGCTAAACATGTAGTAGAATTAGGTGATACACATAGATTCCTCTTTAGAGTTTTAGAAATGATTGAACCTTGTATTAGAGGTGGAGACATTAGGAACCACACGGAAGATAGGGAAAGTAAATGGATAACAAGACTAAGGGCTGATAGGGGTTCTGGACTCAATGAGAGAGCCTCGATAAAACCAGCTCTCAAGAAGAGAAGGAACATCAATATTAAACACAGGTAGTTATTAACAACATATTCAGACATTTTTTACAGCAGTCACACATTTTAATGATTGCTTACTGATATATTCATTATCATTTTTTATATAAACATTTTATATGCTTTTTAAGTATGTTTTTATTTTGTACAAGCTATATAAGTTTCTTAATATATATCTTATATAGTAATCTATTTTAGGATTCATAGTGGTTTCAGCATGTAATATACAACTTTAATTGTTAATTGCCACTTATTTGTTTAATTGATGGATGTATTTATAGGGGTACTATGGGTAGCAGCAAATTGATCTGAAGAAACTCATTTTGTGAGTGAAAGCGCTCATCAGCTGCAGCATTTTTTATATATGGTGTTTGTCTTTGGAACTGTGGATTAAAACCTTTTTACTTAACAAGGAATCGTGGTCTATTGGTCTGCTGTGCTCTCCAACTCACTTACAGTTTGGTCTACATTTTATTTTAACTACAGTCTTGGGAGCACTTCTTTACTGAGGTATACGTTGTTTTTCATGACTAGAAATATGTCTTGAGTTAAACCTGAATGGTTTAGCTTCATGCTGATGTGGTACCCCCTATCCTGTCTCTACAATTGCCCCATTACCCCCTACTAGATGTTATAGTAATGTCAGAGGTACTCCCCATAGTTTTGTAAAATGCAACCTCACGTCTCCCATGCAGATCATTACATTCCCATGAAAGATGGAGATTCACTCTGTATAAAAAATTCAAAAATTGGAAACAAATTTTACCTAGTAACGTAATGTTAAGACAACTTTCCTGTCCTCTAACTTAATGGTCAGACATTCTTCTTCAGTAGTTTTTCTGGGAAGACATTTCTCACATAAAATAACATTATGTACTTCTGACTGGTAGAACATGTCAACATAATATGACCATTAGCTAAGCTGTGAATCAGGAAGAAAAGGTGGAAGTCTAGTTCATGAATTATCCATAAACTCATTTATGTGGCTTTTACACATTGATTCAAAGTTTCTTTGAAACTGACTCATGCTTTGACTTTTATGGGCCTGGTTATGAAAAAGAATATTTAATGGTTTCCAAGGACAATTACTTTAGATTTCTCTTTCTTGATCTTGTATTTCTTTTTCCTCATTTACAATGATGCTAGATATTTGTAGCACTTGCATGCCGGAGTCGATGAGAAGTGACAGTGGCCCACCTTTCAAAGGAACGTCAGTTTCTGAAATTCTGTAATTGCCAAGGTATTACCCACAGAACAGTGAATCCGTTGTGTCCATAAGCCAAAGACCTTTTGAAATATTTCATACAGAATATTAGCAAGGCAGTAAAAGTTGCCATGACTAAAGCTACCAAATGCAAACAATAGCTGAACAATGTGTTAACAGCCTCAAGAACATCTCTGCACCCTGCTGCTGGATTTATACCAAACAGCCTCAAGAACATCTCTGCACCCTGCTGCTGGATTTATACCAACTAGCCTGTTGTTCAGACACAATTTTAGGAATACATCTTGTATATCTAAAACCAGAATGAAAACAGATAAGCACATCGACAGAAGAGACTATAGGGAGAAGGAAATATGCAGTGGAATGCTAGTGCCAATAGATGGGCAGGATATATTCTTTGTATAGAGGACAGACTGTTAAAAAATGTGCAGCGACAGAAATGTGATACTTTTTGGGGGTTCTATATCCTTATCAGACAGAAGACACTAAGAGGTAAATGATCACTTAGGAAAGTACTGCATCACAAGGTGTTTTTCATTTTGAAATACCTGGTTTGACAGTGGCTATACTGAAGATATCTATGATATTTTTGTATATTTTTATTGGAAGTATTCATGTGATATTGAACATACATGCAGGACTTCATGATGTATCTTCATCTTCTAATGTAAGAAATGTGTTAGCAGAATCTTCACACATTTTAAGTTCACAGTTTGTATCATTTCTTAAGCTCATTTCATCTTTGATTTGCCATCCCTCTTTTCCTATCTTGTACCGATTCCCCTTTTTTCTATTCTTCATTGCTTTTGTTTGTTGCTTCTTCTTCTTGCATTATACATTATTTCTCTCTACTCCTTAGATTTAAGTTACTTTGACTCATTCCTTCCCTCCTCTCACTTCTCTTTATACTTTTTTTCCCACATTTCCTCATTGTCGCATCCATTTGGTGTTCCCTTATCACAGTGATGGTGTTTACCTACATTTCACATTCATCTATGTCCTTGTGGCTATCCCTTTTTCCCATCCCTTTCTTAGTTGATACTGCCTGAGTGCATCTGTGTTGTTGGTTCTTATGCTTCAGCTTCCTTGTCCTGTTTTTTCTATACAGTTTTCTGAAGGTCTTGCATTGATCGCAGCACTCATTAATGACATTGGCTTTCTTGTTGTCATATTTATCTCTTCCCTTTTTGAGTTAAGGCCTAGTATGGAGAGCTTACATCTCTTCTGTGGTTCCTTTCCCCATTTTTCTCCAACCCCATTGACTTCCTTGTCCCAGATTTCTTTACCCATTTGCATTTCCAATACAACTGTATCAGTTCTTCCTATTCTCTGCCACAGACCCAAAATGTATTCTCTTCAATCCCTTCCTTTGCTACTCAGTCACAAAACACTACCAGTGTGTACATTGTAGATTCTGTTCTCTATTTCCAATGTCTCCTTCCGATCTTCTCCACTTTACTCCTTCTGCCTTTTAATGTCCTTTATCATCTCTCGTCCATTTCTCTTTCCCATTTTGTTTCCATTTCTCAATACCTCTCTCATTTTTCCTCTTCATTCTTCCCAGTGTTTCTCCTTTTTTCATTGCCCTGCCTTCAATCCTTGCTTTGTTTAATTCTGCCCGTTGTTTCTCATGTTTCCTTATTATGCCTTCTAGCTTTACTTTCTTTAATTCTTCCCAATGCTTCTCCTATTTCCCTTACTATGCCTTATATCCTTGCCTTCTTTAATCCCTGTGTTTCTCCTATTTCCTTACTATATCTTCTAGCCTTGCTTTCTTTAACCATCCTCTCACCCCTCTTTCCCAAAGCTCCTTCCACTCTTCAATTCCCATAATCTCTAGTCTTCCTTCCTTTCCCATTTATAACCCTTGCTCTAGTGTTTTCAACATGTCCATATCATGGTTATCTTTCCAGCCACTCATGCAGGACTAAGAGATTGTTTCTCTCCCCCATATCCTTCCTTTTAGTCCTATGACCCCTACTGTGCTACATTTTTGATCTAGTTTTTAAAGCAGGCTTTGATTGTTTTTTCATTTATACCATCTCTGTTTATTCTTCCCTTCCTTTCCATTCTTCCTGATTCCTCTTTCATATTTTTTATTGTTTACCTAGCCCCCACTTAGTGTGAATATTTAACATTATCTCCTGAAATGTGCCCCACACCTTCCTTGTGCCCATTCTTAACCACCATTTTGCTATCCTTGGTGTATTTTCACAGTGAAGCTTTCCCATATAACTTGAATCCTCTGGATTGCTTTCTCACTGTACATAGCATTCCCTTGAGTTTACCATCATTTAAATAGGTTTCTTCTGTCCATGATACATGTAGCCTTACTTACCCTTCCCCTGAGCACCTCTGCACACTTTTTCCCTTGCTTGCTGTACTGTTCATTCATCTTTCTTCTACAGGTTTTCATGCATTTAGCCCAATGCATTTTATCTATGGTAGTTTCTCCTATTTCTGTTGTGTGTGGGGGTCTCCTATTTCTGTTGTGCTTGGGGGTCTTTTTCTGTCTGATTGTTTTTTTCATCTTCCTTTCCAGTACAACTTGCTTCTCTAGCTCCTTAGGTTTTCTGAGTACTCATTCCACTGTCCCCTCAACCTTCTTAGCTAACAGTATGTAATAAGGTTTAGACATTAAAAACCTGGCTGATCCTTTGCCTTTTCTTCTGCTGTCTTCTATTGCTTCTTTGACTTCTCTTCCCATCAGTTTCATCACTATTATAATTATCTGGTCAACAGTGGGCATCTTTGTCTTGTCTCTTGTTATACATTGATTTTGTCTGTGTACCATCCTTTCTACATACACCTTGTTCATGGTTTCCTGTACACTGTGGTAATCCACTTTCTAAAAACCATCCTTGTTCAACATTCTTCCAATATTTTTATCAGGAAGCTTCTCTGTAGAGAATGAAAAGCTTTGTTTCACCAGTTATATTGTTATTCATTCCTTCTTGAATGTATTTTGGTAGCCTTTTAGATATTCTTTTCATGAATGTCTGTGCTAATATTTTCTTATCTGTGTCAATTAATGATATGAAGCCCAGCGCCTCTCTCATCCACCTTTTTTCTTTAAAGATTGTTATTGTTATAATTAGTAGTATTGTTATCTCTTGTATTGATGTAGGCAATTCCCCCATCCTTCCCTATGTTAAACATCTGGGCCATCTCATCCATTAAAATCTGTCCCACTCTTTTGTAAAATTCTAAGGGGTATTTATTTTATACATTCCTCGACTTTCCCTCCTGTTATTTCTTTGGTTGTCTGCTTTACTTCCTCATCTTTTATTGGTCTGTCCGCTTCCTTCCTTCCTGTTAAATAACTTCCCTTTTTCATTCTAACTCCCCTCTTTGTATGCCTACTTTTTTAGTTACCAGGTTAGGTATCTTCCCTGAATTTTACCCCTTGCTCTCCTCAAAACTCTCCCAATTTATGTTTATTTTTCTGTTTTGGTAATATTTACTCCATTTGTTTACTCATTCACCTTGACATTTTTTTTATAATTCTGATTTGTACTGTCTCCATCTATACTTCCTTCAGTCCCCCAAATTTTTCATTTTAGGTTTTCTACTTCTTCTTTCTGTGCACTTCACTATCTCCCTACTACTTGCATTCCCCAACCACTGTCTGCTGATTTCACTGTGTTTTACTAATGACTTCTTGGGTCATCCTTGTCCTGTTGCTTTTCAGTTATTTTCTTCTGTATTCCCTTTTTAGTTTTTGCTGGTCTTTGTTGGATTTTGACTTAGCTCTATAACATTTACAGTCTCCCCTGCCTCCTCTTGGAGCTCTTATCTCCAGTGTTGCAGCTGCATGATCTAATGCTGCTCTTTCTTTATATTCACACTTTCTGCCCCCCTTAGAATTATCACTCATCAAATAAACAGTCCAAACTACTTTCACAGGCTTTTTTTTCCTTTCTTTCATAATGTGAACCAGCTTATACCTTTGTGCTTCTTCTTCCACACATTCACTCCTCATACTTTTCTCACTTCCTCTATTAATTTGTTTCTTTTTCTTGTTCCTCCTTGATTCCACTCTAGTTCTGATCTTAGAGAGTAAAATTATATTCCTCATGTGCATAACAGCTCTTTATCCCTCTCCACTCTTCAAAGAATTTCCTGATTAAAAATAATGTTATCACTGGATAAATCCCCAACTTCATCTTCCATTTTTCTCTCCCAGTTGCCCTGCCCATATATTTAGTAGTGTATACAGTTGAATTTTCATAATTATTCATTAATGTTTAACATAAAAAGTTATTTACCATGTTGTTGTCTTTTGGCTTTTCCCAGTTAGGGGTCGCCACAGCGGAATTCTGGTCCGCTAATTATTGGCAGTAGATTTTCATGAACGCCGAGGTGCCAGCTCAACGTTCAAACTTCAATGAAGGCACGCCCATTTACGCATGTCTTTCGAACACCCACCCAACTGCGGGGATGACATGCAGACTCCACACAGAAGGCACTCCCCGCACTCCAGCCAAGAATCGAACGGGAGAACCTCTTGCTGTGAGGCAACAACGCTACAGCTGCACCACCGCGGTAAAAGTTATTTACCATAAAGTTCTTAATTTGAACTTGAATAGACTGAATGCATTGTTAAACAAGCAAATCATACATTGAAACATTACTCTAATCTTGACTCAGGTTTTGACACTACCAGAAAATGATGATGTCACAGAAGGTCTGTGTAAAAAATGACAACTCTCATTCCTCACTTCCCTTCACCACATGGAGGAAGAGATTCAAATAGATATTTCCTCTTTATTACTCCATCAATCAACCATACAGACCCTTAATTTTAAAGTTTCATTAACATTCTGAATAAAATGTTTTGGTATAGCCCATGCCTTACAAGATATTCTGAATTATGGAACTATTTGCATAATTTAGTTATCTTGTTAAAATTGTGTACAGCTTTTTCTCCTCCTTAAAAAGAATTCACATTCATTATATAAAACTTAATTTGTGATGAGTGTTAAACTTCGCCTTTATTTATTCATGTGATTGGTGCATAAGAAAGCTGTATGAAAAATGAGATTTGAAAAAATTGAAAATCATGGCCCTCTTGAGACCTCATCTGAAAACTGAATATAGCCTCATCACTTCCTTTTTTTTCTACAGATTGAATTAAAATGTTGAATTGACTTGTTTATTCAGCCATACTCTTAAATCAAACATCTGTATTTTTTATTTTAACTGTCAGCAGATCATATGTACGCCTTGATAAATGGCACTCCACAGCTATGCACATTGTAAAGAAACATTCATGGCAGAAAAGGTATAATTTAAATGATGCTATAACAAAGGTTATTTATATATTTAAAAAGGATTTCTTTTCTCTTTTGAAATTTTCAGTTATGTTTGAAATGGGCTGCTTGCATAATGACAATGTGCAACAGTGAAACAGAATAAAGAAAATGTAGTTGACAATAATCAGCCAAGAATTATGCTTGACTCAAATGCCAACAATTTAAACAAGCCTTGATCTTCATACTTCAGATTCTGAACTTCACATGAATGACAGAACAAAAAGAAGGCCTTTACTTTGGTTTGTTTTGTGTGTGTGTGTGTAGATGAGAGAGGGAGAGTGACAGGATGACCATTACATTTTTCTGTACTGGCATAACAAGCTTGGATAATATAAATGACAAGCGTGGTTTCTGGAATGTCATTGTTCCAGCTGGAAATTGTTAAATTAAACAAACTAGTCTGGTTACATTTTTTACTACTTCAGATTTGTTGGGCTCTGTTATATGGTCTAAACTGTGGATTTTATGACATAATTAGATAACTTCTTCTTTTCTTTAGATCTGCACAAAATATTTATTAGTGCATATCACTTCCTATGTAGCTTTTAATATTATTCACTAGATTCTGACATTTTGTTTTATTTCTGGGCACCTGCATTCCAATTAAGGTATGTACATATTAACTTGACAGTCGTAGTTCTGCATAGCTAATAAGATCTATTGGTTCCAGGCAGTGTTTGGATGGCAACATTAAAGCTCGCACCTCCTTTCTAGAAATGTTTACTTTCTCACACACTGCATTTATGCAGTAAGTAAACATTTTGGAATTGTAGGAATTTTAAGGCTTATAGGCAGCTGAGCTGAAAATGGCACATCGCAAAAGTCTACCCACTTATGAAATGCATACATACAGCACTAAATTAATTTCTTACACTTAGCTGAAGGCCATTCATTGGGTTTAGCTAGCATTTTGTTTAAGGATTTATTTTCTTTACATCTGAGAAGGTGTGCTTTATGTACCATGTGCTAGATAGGACAGGAAATGACACAAATTGAAGATGCAAACTTTCTCTACAGACTTTATAATACAAGTGAATAAAACTAGTGAGACTGTAATAGCATTCAGGACAGAACTGTTTATTTTATAAAATCCATCACAGAGCTGTGGGACAACTTACACCAACATTAAAAGGCACACTGTCAAAAAACGCTGAACCCTTTTTGTAGCAGAGATCTAAATACTTCAGAGCTCTGTACAGTGAATGACCAGTGAGAAACTACACATTAAGCATGTGTATGCATAACTCAGTGGGTAGTTTTTATGCACTTTTCTTTCTGTGTTAGTACACCAATCCCCTGCTCAGTCCTGTGAAAATACTCAATTACACCACAACAGCGTTATCCTAAGGGGAAAAACAGACTTTATGAGGCTATAGCAAGAAAACATTGGAATGCATCCACGTCTTCTTCTTCTTCTTCTATCTTCATCCCTTGGCAAATCAGTGACAGCAGCAAAACCAATCATCTTTTAATACTAAATATTAATATTAAAAGTATCAAAAATAAAATACCTGAACTCCAGGCCACAATAGCACACTACTCCCCAGATATAGTTGCTTTAACAGAAACCTGGTTAAATAAAAACATAGATAACTCAGAAGTTCTCTCTACCGGCTACAATATCATTAGACGAGACAGACCACTTTGTAAAGGGGGTGAAACTGCCTTACTGTACAAGTCCATCTTAATTAACTGTACGTCAATTACCAAACTCCTTCCCCTCCCCCAATAATTGGGACATACTTATCTCACAACTTCTTCACCCCTAAAAAGGTCATCACCACAATTGTGATCTATATTCTACCTGGTAATACACCTGCTAGCCTTGAAGACTTCTTATCCTGGTGTTCTTCTACATATCCACAAGAAACCCTCATTCTGGGAGATTTCAACCTAGATTAGTTCACCTGTATATCAGAACCACCAAGTAATCTAATAAATCTCCATGGCTACCAGCAGCTAGTCCAAAATCCAACTAGATGTGATAAAAAACCTAAAAGGGAATCCATCCTTGACTGGGTCCTAACTAACAACCCCACATTGTACCCCCACACAGGCAGTCTCCCAGATACCTTAAGTGACCATAACATAATATACCTTATACGTAGTAGAAGAAACATATGCAAAACCACTAACGACAAATCCACTAGAAACACAAAAAAAAGTCTCTCCTGAGGTCCTCAATACTTTACTCTGTAACTGTGACTTGAACCTCCTAAAAACCCTCCCACTTGAATAGGCTGTAGCATATTTCAACAAAACATTTCTACATCTCCTAGACACTGTCGCTCCATTCTGCAAAATCAAGGTTAGAACCTCTACAAACCCCTGGCTCAGTAAAGAAACCAAACAAATCCTCAAGTCCAGAGACACTACCTGGCTTTACTATCAAAAAAACAAAGAAACACAAAGCTTAAATAAGTACCAAGAACTGTGCAACCATGCAAAAAATGCATTAGGCTGGACAAAAAATCCTACTACATGACATTACAAACTAAATACCAACACAACTCACCAAAAATTTTGGAAAAATGTAAACCAGCTACTAAAACTCACCCAAAAGGCTACCCCCAAACCAACCACCCCTGACAATAAAGTTCCCATCGAAACACAATTCAGCTCCAACTTTGTGAACTCAATTATATCCTTAGTATCACAGGACAGTTCCAACCTCACTATCCCCCCAACACAAATAACACTAATACAAGCTTTACCCTCAAAACAGTTTCCACCATTTCGATCAAAAGCATGCTCTCCAAACTAAAAACCTCATCAACAGAAGCCGACCTACTCCCCAGCTATTTCTTGAAACACACAGCAGATGCTATTGCTATCCCAATCTCCCCTCTCATAAACAGATCAATTGTTGAAAACTATGTGCCCACACTCTGGAAAATATCCTATGTTACACCCATACATAAAGACGGGACCTCCTCTGAACTTAATAACTACAGACCCATTGCTTTACTCTCCCCCCTGGCCCAAATCCTAAAAAAATGCATCCATACACAGGTGCTTAAATATCTCCTAGACAACAACATCTTGTCACCTACTCAACATGGTTTCAGACCTGCCCATAGTACCACTACAGCCCTCTTCTGCTTCACAGACACAGTAAACCGTTTCAAAAATGAAGGGCTGCAGGTGTCAACTCTTTTTTTGGATATGTCCAAAGCATTTGAAACAGTCTCACACCAAATCCTGCTAAACAAACTAAACCAATATCACCTATCAAATTCTACACTTACCTGGTTACAAAGCTACTTAACTGACAGGTACCAAGCTGTGAAATGGGAACATTCTCTCTCCTCAGCTTCCCATAACTATAGGAGTCCCACAGGGTTCTATCTTAGGACCACTACTATTCACAGTCTTCACAAATGACCTCCATACCTCCACACAGCATGCATCTATCATTCAGTATGCAGATGACACTACCTTAATTCTGTGCTGCACAAAACATTCCCACCCTCCTGCAAACAACTCAACTAGCATTCTCTGACATTGAAAACTACCTTACAAAGCACAACTTATTCTCAATCCAAAGAAAACTCAGCTTATGATTATAACCAGTTTTAACAAAAACACTGATAACAGTCAATTTACTATCAACTCCACAAATGCTACTCCAATCACTCCAGTGGCACAGGCTAAGCTATTGGGAATAACCATAGACTCCCACCTAAAATCTGATAGCCATCTCAACTTAACTGTTAGAAAAGCACATGCCAAACTGGGATCACTCTACTATATCAAACCATTTCTTACCAACAACACAAGATCAGCCATTGCTTGGTCCCAACTTCTATCCACCCTACTCTATGCATCTCCCATTCTGACTAATGTCAACAAAAGTGAACTAAGCAAAATGGAAGCTTGCTATAACAGAATTGTCCGCTTTGCTGAAAATTGCTCATATAGAACTCATCATTGTACTGCTTTGAGACAGCTCCACTTGAACTGCCTAACCTACAATCAGAGCTGCCTCTGTCATTCTATTATCTCCCCAATAAGTGTCCTGCCCTCAAAAACCAAGTACAGCATCACTCGCCCAAAATGCCTCTTAGATCATCAAGCAAACTACTACTAGAAGTCACCAACATCTAGAATAGTTTTGGAGATGCACTATATTGTAGTTCAGTGGCTAAAAAATGGAACTCTCTTCCCACTAGCATACAAAACACATTGTCCAAAGCCCCTTTAAAGACCTCATCGGGCAACATCTCAAGCAAAGTTGGCAGTGCCATGACTGCACCCCAGGCTAGTGAAAGGTACACATCCTAAACCTAGAGTATTTGATAATAGTTTTCACTTACTCACAAACACTGGCTAGTGTACAATGTATGTACTGTACCTGTGTACTATGTATGTATTCAACCTATGTTCCAAATGTCAACTGTACACAACAAATCTTTTAATTACCTTTATTTTTAAATTAATATTTTGTTGTTTGTTCTCTCCACTGTAACTGTTGATGTGCAGCATACCACTGTATAAACATGTCTATTATTTATTTATTTATTGCAGTTGGTTTACCAGGATAGTCCATTGGGCCGTAAAGAACCCGTTTTCAATGGAGTCCTGGGGAGAAAAGCTCCAAAAACAAAATATACATTCAACATTTGACAGTGACAATATAGGTACAGACAGTTATTAATAGTATGAAGGCAGACTAAGAGTAAAACTTATCAATTATGGAATATCAGTAATAACAGTAAATACTTTGAGAAGAGACATACTAGTTAGTAGAACAAATGTAAACATTAATACAGATTGGAGAACAAACAAAGTAAACTAATTAAAGTAAGATATTGTACAGAATGATATTAGGTAATGTTAGTTATGAGGGGTGGGAGCAAGAGCATTCCCACTGTGATGCTAGATGTAAGAAAAGAGACTTTTTGAACGTAGAGTGGTTCGAGGTTGTGCGGAGGAGTGGAGGTAGGGAGTTCCAGAGACGAGCGAGGCTGAAGGAAAGAAGGTTTTTGCCTGGGGGATGAGTAGGTTTGTGCACTTCTAGTAGATTTTGATTATTTGACCTTAGAACTCTGTTAGGTAGGTGCATTTTAAAGGCAGAGGAAAGGGAGGGACAGAGGGAGGGGTTTAGAATAAGCTTATGGGCTAGAGTTAGTTGAGTATAAGTTAGTTGATTGGGAAGTTCTAGCCATTTTAGTTTATGGAGGGATAAACAGTGGTGAGTGGAGGACTTATGGCTGGTGGCGAATTTTGCGATTTTGTTATAGCAGGAGCTAAGCTGTTTTTTAATAAGGGACTGGAGATTAGTTAGTAGTGGGGCGCCATAGAGAAGGGAGGGGATAAGGAAGGAAGTAGAGAGGGTAATTTTAGTAGCAGCTGTGAGGTAGGCATTCTGTCTATAGAGCATGCCAAGTTTTTGATGAGTTTTTTTGATGTTTATTTGCAGGTGGGAGTTAAATTTAAGTTGGTTGTCTATTAAGGCCCCAAGTAGTTTGGTCTCTGACACTATTTCAAGAGGTGAGTTGTTTTGACTAGTAACTAAGAATGTATTCATGTTGGGAGGGGTGATTTTAGAAGGAGTAAATAACATTAGTTTGGTCTTGGTAGCATTGAGAGCTAGATGATTACTTAGCATCCATTGCTCTGTGGAAGAGAAGGCATCTTGAGTGAGTTTTTGTAGTGTAGTGATTGAAGAGGCAGAACAGATGATAGTAGAATCATCTGCGTATTGGATGATGCTGGAGAGTGGGATTGATTTGTGGAAGTCGTTAATAAAAATATTGAAGAGAAGAGGACCCAGTATGGAGCCTTGTGGGACTCCTGTAGGGGTACTAAGGAAAGATGAGGTGGCTTTTTTCCATTTTACAGCTTGATTTCTGTTAGATAGGTAACTAGAGAACCAGTTCAAAGAGGAGGAAGATAGGTAAAGTTTGGAGAGTTTAGTTAAGAGCAGGCTGTGTGAGATAGTATCGAAGGCTTTGGAGAGGTCAAGAAGTAAGGTGGAAACAATTTGTCCAGAGTCACGAGCTTTGTTTACAATTTCAAGGAAGGAGAGGAGGGCAGTCATAGTGCTATGATTGGGTCTGAAACCGTGCTGTGTGGGAGTTATAAGATGGTTGTCTAGGAGGTGAGGAAGGAGTTGAAGTTGGACACATTTTTCTAGGATTTTTGAAATGGGGGACAGGATGGCTATGGGACGGAAATTAGTAATGTTATTATTGTTACCACCTTTGTGTAGAGGTATAATAAAGGCTTGTTTCCAGATTTGGGGAACTGTACATTCTTGTAGTGAGCGGTTTATTAAGATGCTAATGGGGTAGGCAAGAGTATCAGCTGCTATACTGAAAAAGTAAGACGGGATATTATCAGGAGCATTGGTACATGGTTTCAGTTTCTGAAGGAGTTTCTTTATAGTAGATGTAGGTATGGGATTCAGTGAGAAGAGGTTGCAGTCAGGAGGGGGGGAGTTATGGGGTGGTGGAGATGAGGATAGCGTTTGTGTGGAAGAGGGGGTAGAGGAGTTAGTGGGTGTGGAGTAGGGTGAAGAAGTAGAGAGAGAGGGGGTGGGTGGGGGGGTATTGGATAGCAGGGAGGAGTTAGAGAATGAGGAGGTCAGTTTGGAGATAGAGTCAATAAAGAAAGAGTTGAATTGGGTGGCTAAATCAAGTTCAGGAGCATTTGGGTCAGGGGTAGGAGTATCTGGTTTACTAGGGTGGAGGAGAGTAGATATCCCTTTCCAGAATTTTTGAGGGTTGTTTTTATTATGGTTTTGGAGTGTATGGAAGTAGTTTTGACGATCAAAAGTAATGAGTTTTTTTACTTTATTTCGGAGCATTTTATATTCGTTATGGAGTGGTGCTATCTTATGTTTTTGGTAGCGTGCCCAGACTTTGTCTCTCTGTCTCATGGTAGCAAGAGTACATTTGGAGAGCCATGGGGCTGATTTAGTTTTGATTCTCTTTGTCCGTAGGGGAGCTTGGGAGTCTAGTAATTTTAAGAATGTTGAGTTGAAGTATGAGACTGCATTGTTAAGAGGTAGAGTTTTTAAACAATTCCAATTAATTGCTTGTAATGAGTTTGAAAAGGTTATTGGGTTAAAGTTTTTTTGGTCACGGACAGTAATATAGTTATGGGTTCGTTGAAGGATAGTGGGAAGCCGGTGGGTAAAGGTGGGTATGTGGTCACCAAGTGGGTCAGGGAGAGTGCCACTATTGGTGTAATAGTGAGGATGGGAGAATAGAATCCAATCTAATATACTCCCATTGGAGGAGGTTTTGGCAGGGTGGGTTACTGAAGTGATTAGTTGTGAGAAATTATAGAGGTTGATGTTAATGGGGTTTGTAGGAGACTGGATAAGGGCCCAGTTAATGTTAACATCTCCTAGGATTATGGTTTCATTGTTAATGTTACTGGATAGCCAGGAAAGGATAAGTTCGAGTGTGGGGATATTATCGCCTGGGGGGATATAAAGGGAAGCTATGCATATGTGTTTATAATTATTGATTTGTAGTAGGGTAAGGAGTAGTTCGGAGTTGTTGAAGTGTGGAATAGGTTTATTGTAGGGAGTAATTACTAGGGAGGAAGAATATAGAAGGGCTACTCCTCCGCCTTTTTTGTGAGGTCTGTCTTTTCTTATGATGGAGTAGTTTGGAGGAACTATTTCAGAGTCTTTAATGTGCGGTTTTAGCCAGGTTTCAGAAATAGTCAGGATGTCAGGTTTATTGTATGTGAGCCAAGTGTGAAGGTTTGGGACTTTGTTTACTACGCTTTGGGAATTTATGGAAGTGAATAATAGGGATTTATTTATGGTGGTTGTGGTGGTGGGGCCTGGATTAGGATGGATGTCTCCAGATATGAGGGCACTAATCAGATATAGCATGGAATAGTTTAGGTGAGTAGTTAGCAGGGAGATGAGATTGGGTTCTTTTGTAAATTGGAGGGCTTTGCTAGTAGTTATGGTGATAGGATAAGTATGATAGGAAATAAGTTTGTGTTGAATAAGGAGGAGGTTTTCTGAGGGGTATAAATGGGGGGAAATAAGAGAGTATGAATGAGAAAAAGGAGAGCTGTGAGGGTTAGTTATGTGAAAGGGTTGGAAGTGGGTGAGAATTGTCGGCTGGGAAAGATAGTAGAAAGAAGATAAGGTGAGGAGTAGTAACAGTGAAAAGAAGAGGAAGGAGTGTTTAGAGAGCATGTTGGGAAAGAGTTAATAGTGTAGTAGTATAAAAATGGAGAAGTAAGGTATGTAGGAAATAGTGTGTATATAGGAACTGGATGTTATCCAGGTAGTAGTTAGTGTATGGAGAGTTGCAATTAGGTTGGAGGGGGTGTGGTTTGGAGGGGGTGTGGTTTGGGAGTGGGAATAGAGTGGGATTGGTTATGTAAGTTGATAATGGGGAGTCGACTGTAAGTTGGTTTTGGCGGGAAAAAAGGAGAGTGTGTTTTGTAAGTGGGATAGTGATTGGATAAGTGTAGCAGTGGGTGTGGTTTTTGCAGGAATAAATGTAGACGTACTGGGGGTGGGTGGGAAATGGGGGCAGGGTAGGGGAGCGGAGTGAGCCCGCAGGGCGAACGGAGCGGATAGAGCCCAGAGAGCAGAAGAGGAGCGAGAGACTATCAGTGGAGCAGTAGTTGTGAAGTGTAAGTAATAGAAGGGTAAGTGGTGGTGGCCTAGATAAGGTGGGAAGAGTGGGCTAAGGTATAGGTGAAGAGAGAGGGACAGAGATGTGTAAGCAGTGGAGCAGAAAGGAGTTAAAATATTAAAATAAGTTATATTTCTACTTTAAGTTTGTATGTTTCAAGTTTGACTTCAGTGGAGAGGTTTAGGTAGAATGTAGACTTATTTCAATGGAAAAGGGGGTGCCCAGTAGTGGACTATGCAGAAAGCAATGGCTCACCAGGGCATGCTAGGGCTGATAAGACAGGGGAAGAGGGGAGCAACAGAACAAAGAGCTGAGAGAGGTATGGAGGACAAAAAACAGTGGAGGGGTTAGGCTGCTGGCACTCCTGACAGGGAATGTATTACTACAGCTAGCAGAGTAAGAGTACAGAATTCTGGTTTAGCAGAAGTACATACTTTCTTCAGTTCTTTTTAAGGTCACTAGGTACACTTTTCCTCAAAAAGGGAGTTGAAGCAGCAGGGAGTATTGCTTTGGCAATGGGGAGTTCAGCTTGGTTAGGTCCAGTTATTCACCCAGGCAGAGACACAGGGGAAAGATTCAGAGCAAGAAAGCCGGAGGACAGAAAAAGACAAAGTAAAAAACAATGTTCATTAGTAGCAAGTTAATATACATTTTATCTTCTCTTAGTGCTTAAAGTAAGGAGGTAGCTAGTGGGAAGGAAAATAAGACTAAACAGATCTACAGTTGTTAGCAGGGTGGATAAGGCAGAGTACGTGTACAGCAAATATATCAGAGTACATATAACAATGTAGTCCACAATCAGTTAATGAGTTCCCATATGCATTGGCTCATGTGTAATTAATAGTAGGGTAACACTAATAACATGTAGAATGTGAGCGCTATAGCTTCTGAGTAAGACTTATCATTTTAGAGATAGAGCGTTACTCCAGCTCTTTACCGTTATGGAAAATGTTATAATCAGTACGATTCTAACACAATATGGAGGCCTTAACTGGTTAAACAAAATGATAATACATGCTCGAGACGCTGACGCTAAATTTAGCTTAAGTAGAAAGGCAGCGTATATCTTGGAAGGTAGTCGCTATCAAAAACCTATTAGCAGTTCATTTCATAGCATGCGAGTAAAGTGAGATAAGCAAGCAGCCAAGATAGCGCTTACCTGGGAAGGCAATCACTATCAAACATTTAAAAGTTATCTTTACAGCCTTGGTAGGACAGTGGAATACTAATAGAGCGACAAGACAGCATATAACTGATAGGGCAGTCGCTAATTATAAATATAGCATTACATCCTTCGTGTTGGTGTGAAAAAAGATAAACAAGCAGCTAAGATAGCGCTTCCCTGGGAAGGCAGTCGCTGTCAGAAAGTTTAGTAGTTACACATAACAGCCTTCATGTAAAGTTAAAATAGTGAAAGCAACAATTTAACTGTGGTGATGCAAGATACTCGTTTGCCCACAGCAAGACAAGGCAAAAGCAATTTAAAGGATAAAGGCAGTCGCAACCTAAAATAGTGAAAGCAACAATTTAACTGTGGTAATGCAAGATACTCGTTTGCCCACAGCAAGACAAGGCAAAGGCAATTTAAAGGATAAAGGCAGTCGCAACCTAAAGTTTAGTATTTACACATAACAGCCTTCACTTGAAGTAAAATAGTGAAAGCGACAATTAAACTGTAGCAATGCAAGATACTCGTTTGTCGACAACGGCACAGGCAAAACAATTCATAAGATAAAGGCTAGACACTTATGTGCGGGCAACAGGACAAGGCAAAACAGTATAAACACAGCAGGATAAATTATTCTATGGTGTTCAGAGGAGATTTTACAATAAAATGCAGTAATTCACATAAATACAATCTCTACTTACATAGGAAACACACTCACAGCCGAGGATGCACAGCAGCCAGAACGGGCAAGTTAAAGATGGCGCCTAGGAGTAAGGCGTGAATTTATCATTTCGTGGGGAAGGATGGGACAGGGGGAGGAGCAGGAGTAGGATACTGGCGGGAACAGAGAGGACGAGTTAATTAAATAGGAGGGGGGGTGATGTCTGAAAATGGAACAGACCAGGGAGTAAAGAGGGAGCAGAGGACAGAGACTAGGAAAAGGGAAAGAGTGAGAAAGGGCAGGATATGTAAGTAGATGAGAGAGAGAGAGAGAGAGAGAGAGAGAGGTACACAATGGAGATGGAAAGGTGGTAGAAGAGTGCAGATATTGTAGGAGGGAAAGAGATAAAAGATAAGAGGGAGAGAGAAGGGCGATAAGGAAGAAAGAGTACAGAGTAGCTACAGGGTTGATGAGCCCAGAGAGCAGAAGAGGAGCGAGAGACTATCAGTGGAGCAGTAGTTGTGAAGTGTAAGTAATAGAAGGGTAAGTGGTGGTGGCCTAGATAAGGTGGGAAGAGTGGGCTAAGGTATAGGTGAAGAGAGAGGGACAGAGATGTGTAAGCAGTGGAGCAGAAAGGAGAAAAATATTAAAATAAGTTATATTTCTACTTTAAGTTTGTATGTTTCAAGTTTGAATTCAGTGGAGAGGTTTAGGTAGAATGTAAACTTATTTCAATGGAAAAGGGGGTGCCCAGTAGTGGACTATGGATTATAATTTTTGTGTACACTGATCATGTCTAAATAACTAAATGTATCTGTAATTTTTCTTTGTGGAGTTTTTCTTCCCGGGCCTCTGCTGAGAAAAGGCCTTTTCGGCTCAGTCAGACACCCCCGGTTAACAAATGTAAAATAAAATAAATACATTTGTGAGCTTGGCCATAAGCTAAGTCTCTGCTGAATTTTTGAATGAATTTTGGTACTACTAAAGCACTCTTTAAGGGGTTTGGACAACCAAAATCAAAGTAACCACGTCTTTTTTGATTGTTTAGCTGGTCAGCTTCCTGACATCCTGACTGTGGTGACAGTACATTATATTAGTGAGGGCACTATTAACCCTTGACCAAAGTAATCTTCGTGGTTAGGATGACAGCATATCTATATAGATTTACACCAGCGATGCCCCATATTCCTAAAGGAATGGTAATGACCATCCATCCCTGCTGCTTCATTAGTTGCCTGATGATCTAGTCAGATTTAGGTTGGCTGGATCTTAGTCAGGGTTTTATCCCTCTATGCCACTGAAGTGGCCAAAATATCTTCTTTTGCAGAGGCAAGCCTCATGGCACCCCACAATGTAGGAGTCAAGCCGCTAGACCCACTGAAATTATACATACCAACTTCAAAGTATCATCACAGTGAAGAAAAGGAGACCCCCTGAAAAGTGTAATGTTGGCTCACACAATACAATGTAATGTACTGAAACTCACTGCAGTGTTACATTTTCACACTTAAGCTGCTTGACCACTAATACAGCAATTTAAGTTTAGTATGTCAGATCACTGAACCGTTATAAAGTGCTCTTTTCAGAGCTATAGATCTGTGTTTGAGAGAAAACTAGTTTGGGAACTGAGTTCCTAGTGGTCATTAAGTTCAAGGATGAAAGTAAGTGTAAAAGTATTATAGGGGGAGATCTGGCTGGGATTTTAAACTACTGCGTTTGAGAACATAAGCCCTACAGGTAGCTGTAGTTCTAGAGAAAAGAGGAATATGAATGCAGCCATCAAGGAACTAGCGGTACAGTAAAGGTACCAGCAGCAGCTAACCTTTTCCATACATTCAACATTTCTACAGGTTCATAAGCAGAAGTAGCTAGGAATGCTGGGAGTCTTAGGGTGGGACATGTACTAGGCAGGAAGGTGTGTAATATGTCAGGAATCATAACTGCATGTGATGGGAAAGGGCAGTAAGGAGGTGGCAGGAGAGGGAATGAGGGAGGAAAGGGATTCAGTGGAAAGGGTGGCTCAGCTGGATAAGGACAATTAAGGGGTGAGTGAGGCAGGAGATTATATAAGGGGGTAGAGAGGAGAAGGCTAGGATAAAAGAAACAGACTAAAAGGAATGGGGTTCTTAAGCAGACTGATGCAAGATCACAGAAGCTTTGGCAAGAGGACCAGAAAGGGATAAGGTGAAGGGTCAGGTCAGATTAATGAAGAGAGGCAGGTAACTGGATGGATCAGTAGCTATCCAGGTTGAAGGAAGGAAGGAAGGAATGCAGAAGGTGTGAGAGTAGGAAATCCAGTACTGGAGGGCAGATGATTAGGTAAGACGAGGAAATTAGCAATAGGAGTTTAGACATGGTAATGATAATTGGTGCTGCTATCATCAAGGGGGTCAGAGCGTTGGAGGAGGGGTGGGGGGCAGGTGTGACCTTAATGCAGAGCTGAACCTGGGTAGAACATAAGAGGTGGAAAAATAGTGAGCAATAATAGGTCTAAGCTCCATATGATGGTCCACAGGGTTCCTATGAGTACAACGAAAATGCATTATGTCGAATGCGTTTTCGTCGACACATGTAGAGCGAACAGGCAAAACAGCAAAGTGGCTGTACAGCAAATTCTTTCCCTGGGAAAGAAGTCACTTGACCGTTTCGTTGTTTTGCTGTGTTCTGAAGTGTAGTGTGGTCCCTTGTCCGGTATAGCTCCCGAGCATGATTGTGCAACAGTTACTGACCTTAGGGTTAGGGTGCGGGTTAAGGTAGGTGCATATGTATGAAAGTGTTTACTGTTTTATATTTTGTGTTAAATGTATGCTTGAGTTACATGTGTATGTGTTTTCAGTTGTTTACTTTTGTTTTGGGGGGGGGGGTAGAATTAGGGTTAAGGTAAGTGTGTATGTGCCTGGAGCTGTTTATGTAAAATGTGCGAGAGTCACTGACCTTAGGGTTAGGGTGCGGGTTAAGGTAAGTGCATATGGTTTAAAATGTTTACTGTTTTTTTTTTTTCATTAAATGTATGTTTGGGTTATGTGCATATGTGTATTTAGTTGTTTACTGGTTTTTGGGGGGGTATACTTAGGATTGGTTATGTGTGTATGTGTTTGGAAGTGTGTAATCTTTTTTTTTTTTTGCGGGGGTTAGAACAGCAATTTCTTTCCCTAGGAAAGAAATTGCTGTTCTGTGTCGATGTAACATCGTTTGCTGTTTTAAGCATTCGATATTGCAATATAGACCCGGTCCAGAACAGGACTAATGACTTTATAAGATGGACAGGGAAGAAAGTAGCCGTCAGAGCATATAGGGTGGTCTAAGAATGTCTGAAGCTTTGGTGTGAGGTGGACTTTATCAGAAGCCCTATCCTTGCCTGCAGCCAGCAGTCAAAGGAAAGTAAGAGTAAATGATTAGGATGCATGGTTGTAACAGTGGGCGAGGGAGAGTAGACATGTGAAGCATGGACTAGGGGACGGTTTGATTCTTACCACAGGCTCAGTCTCTGTACAAGAGGAGCAGTGTCACTGGAAGACAGGTTTGAGGGAAGTGTGGATCTTATCTACATTTAAACTGAGTGAGAGAGGAGATGCAAGGAGAGAAAAGGAACAGCAAGCATCTGAAGGACAGCAAGTAGGATGATAGGACAGAAATGGACAAATGACCGCAAATATGAAGGATGCTTAGCTGCACCATAGCTGGAGCAAGACAAAGGGAGTAGGAGTACCCAGCACAAGCTGTTAAAGGGCACGGTCAGGACTGTAGAGGTGCCAGCTGTTAATGAGTGCAGTAGTGCTAGTCATTTAAGGAGATAGTGTGCATGCTTAAATGAATGTGTGTGAGTATGTTTAGCAAGTATATTTTACTAACTGTAGCAAAGCAGCTATAATATATTCTTTGCTCCAGTTTTACCTTTTCTCCCCCACCGCACACTTTTTTATTTTATTTTATTTTTTGTTTTCTGTCCTTGGCTTCTGAGGGAGGGCTTTACTATTGTTCTTCAGTTTTGGAGGATCTTTTTCCTTTTTTGGTCCTAATCATCATGGACCTTTGGTCAACAGAGAAAAGGGACTAATTTATGGTAGTTTTAGACTCTCATTGCCTCATGAGTGACAGGAAGAAGAATGTGGAGGAGGAGCCTTGCTTGTTTGTTTATGTTTCAGATGAGATAACTTTAAGGATGCAGGTAAAAGGCTAAGTCTTTCTTCTTTTAAAACAAGAAACGTCTTTATTGAATTATAGTAAAGAGTTGATTATTTGAACGTCAATTATCAGAAATGACAATTATCAGAACTAGCCTTCCAAAGTTTTCAGGTAGGAAGAATCATACAGTCTGCATATGTAAACATTTTACATATTTACTTGAACATGTTTTTTTTTGAGAAAAATATTCTTTATTATCCACTGGAATCACTAAATGGTTGAAAAGTGTATTCCTGTATGCAGAAAAAAACAAGATTTTGGAAGTTTTTTATCTGGTTCAATTATATGTTTGATTATCCAAACAATTTGATTATCCGAAGTACCCTAGGTTCCAATTAGTTTGGATAATTGAGCTTCTACTATATCGCTTATGGTATAGGCAATCATACTGACATATTTTTCAACTGCACACATTATACATTACTTATAATCTGTACAATCACTGTCAGTCAAACATTACATAGTTCATTCAATTCCTGCCTTCTTCTAAACCTCACACCTCTTCCAAATCATTATTCCAAATGTATTGTTCCCACAATTCACATCTTTTTCTATTTAATTTGTTCCTACCCTTTTCTAGGCATCACACTTCCTGTTGTTTTATCACTGTTACTATATTCACTACTTCTAGTATGGCAAGTTTGCACTTTGATTTTAATTTTCTAGTAATTGCTTTTTGGCAGCCACCAGAATTAAACTCAACAAGGCTTTACTATGTCTAGGCAATTCTGATTCTGTATCACAACTCAAAAAAATAATTTCCTTAGTTACACCAGTTTGCTCACCCAGTATTTGTGACAGAGTATTATGCGGTGAATTTTTAAAGTCTGCCATCTCATTACACTCCCAAAAATATGTTCCAACTTGCACCTAGAACATTTGCGATCTACCTGATGAAAAATTCTTTTGAGTCTGTTTGGGTTATAAAAATCAAGAAAATTGAAACAGCATGTGACTATGTAGCCTAAATATGAAACTCAAAAAAAATCCATACCAAGCTCATGTAGTGCTGCAGTGGGGACTCAAATCTGTATAAATCATGAAAAGTCAAAGTGTATAGTTCTAACCATCAAACGTTCCTGAGTAGCCACCAAGGAACTTTTATAGCTGAATTTATTTTAGTTTAATAATATTTAAAAAACAGATAAGCGTTTTTGTCCCCCAAACTAAGGACTTCATCAGAACCATTTCAGTAATACCACAAGCAACAATTAAATAATTTAACTTAGATCACATGGTTAAAACTGAATCAATTATGTAAAAGGCACAGTGACTTAATAATTTAAAGCACGTTAGTTACTTTTAGAAAAAAAAAAACTTCAACCAAACTACTGTAGGCTAATAAATATATGCATATGAAATTTCACTAAAACCGTATTCTTTGAACAAAAAAAAACAAGGGACAATAAATACGTGTTCATTTAAACCTTTGTCATTAGATGTATTCAATTTAAGTGGTTATGAAAACTCCCTCATTTATCTTTTTTTTCCCAGTGGTAACCTCCTCTATTATCCACTAGCATCATTTCTATAATGCCAAAAAGTTACTTTTGAAATTTATCTCAAATCTGAGCATGCCTACACAATGAATTGTTCGTGTTATCTTTACTAACAGCATACAAATGCTCATAAATTATTTTTTGAAACTGCCTCTTTGTTTTTCCTGCATAATAACAAGAACATTTTTTGACCCCCTTTGTGGCACAATTACCATCACCCAAAGTTATCATAATGGGTGGATTTCTCACAACTTCCGTCTTTTCCAAAATGTAACTGCACTGATGACATGAACCAAACTTCCTTGTGCCCTTGGGTATTTCCTTTATAGAAATCATATTTTGACATTCAAATAATTGTTTTAAATTTTTACCCATTTTAAATAAAAAGGAAGGGGTCACAGCTAGAGCCTTAAAGATGGAATCATCAGTCTTAAACATTTTCCAATACTTTATAATAATATATTTTATGCTTTTCACAAATCCGTTGTAGGTCACAACTAAAGAACGTGAAAAATGAAATTTAAATGTATACCTGCTCATAAAATCCGAGCTTACTCCGTTGCATGCTTTCTCTGCATCAAGACAGTTTTGAGAGTGACTGTTAAGAGAACACTGTAAGAGGTAAGGAAAGTGACTTGTGGATTTCCATAATTCTCAGTGCTAGGACCCTCCCTATTCAACATACTCATCTCTGGTAGGTTATAGGGATGAGCTATATGTTTATGAAAGACACACACCAACTTTGTGCATAAAGTCTGAAAATGGACTTGAGTTCTTTATAGGTGGGCAGAGAGATGGCAGTTGCAGTACAGTGCAGGATAAATGCAAAGTTATGCATTTCAGATGAAACAACCCAGAAGTCACACCGAAGCTAAGAGAAGACAGGAGAGATTATAAAAGAAAAGAACCTTGGAATTATCTTTACACTAACTGCAGAATATTAGGTCTAAGCAGAAAATGCAGAAGGATCACTCTGCACAGTTATGGGTTGTATTCTTCAGGGTACAGACTCTAGCAACAAAGGGAATATACACCCACAGATCTGTATGCTTATAAAACAATGCATGCAGTATTAGAGAACTTACACAGATAAAGGTGTAACAAAACTGAAAAATATCTAGATAAAAGCCATGTAACGTGTATCAGGTAGATGTAGGGAGAGGAATGTGAACAGTGTTTGGAATTACAAAACTTCTATTCATTAGATACTTGAGAGAAAAGGACAATTATATGGCTGCAGAAGACTCTCCTTGGAAAGGTAAACACCTTTTTTTCCACTGAGAGAGTTGTGGAGTCTTGGAATAGACTCCATGAGCTGGTTATATATATCTCTCAACTTCTTTACTCATGAATTCTGGACAAAGCCAAAAATAATGGGGAGACAAAGACCCAGAATTGGTGACAACTTTTAAGTATCACTCTAATTTGCTTTAAAATGTGAATCGAACAACAGGTTTTGCATCAACATGCATTTTTTTGAACAATAAGAAACATGTAACTCTAATGTCTAGTATTATTGACTGATTGCAATCTTTGGAGATTTACCAGAAAATTAAAACTTTTACAAGGGACAGGGCAAAAATCTTAGATAAAAATCAGGGATAGTTCTGAAAAATTATGGATAGTTGAAAGATATGCGGTGATGAGGTGTGATTCTAAAGAACCTTCAAAATGGGATGGGACAGCTTGATGAGGTCAGATACTTCTGGGTGCAGGGCAGAGGTAAGTAGCAGCTATATGTTAAATGAAACTAAATGGGAAGACCAGACAGACATATTACCTCCTTTGGCCATCACATTACATATTGTAATCTAATGTAAAATATTGCATTAAATGTAAAATATTCCATTAACAGCTATCTATACAGTACATTGAAACAAGGTTGATGCTGTTTAACAAATACTGCTACACCGAGTTAAGTAATAGTGATAGCACAGTAGTGTATTAGCACTCGTGATAGTGCACTGAAGTGGAGTGAGCACGTGGATAACTGCTGCATACTAATTAATGCTGACCTTGAGAATATATAATGCAGAAAGGATGACTGTGAGTGTAATAACATTAGTGACATGCTAGTAACACTTCAGATTATGAGGATTCATAATGGATTGGCAATGTTAAAAGAAGATAAACTGATAATACTTATGAGTATTTAGAAGGAACATATTTAACTGTATCAGAAATTGGCCCTCGTTGGTCCCTTGCTTTCATTTTTGACAGAATCATTCTTCGCAGCTAGGTGGGGCCTCAGATGTGCTATTTCTAAGTGCAAGTCTTTTTCTTGTGCAAACAGAGTCTGAGCACCAAGAATGGAGTGCTCAGATCATAGCCACATGGGAAATGAGCCATACGAAACTTATGCTGTATGCCCAGGCACATTTCTGAATGTCCAAGCACCTACCAGAGAGGAGAGCAAAAAAGGCGTGACATTTCCGTGAGATCTGCAATTCTTTTAGGCTAAAATAAAAATATAATGGAATTTTTCAAATTCTGACAAATATCCCTAGTGGTACAATTTCTGCAGAAGCTGTAGCTTCTTAATGAGTGCTGGCCCTGAGAATCACTTGTTAAAGCGTTTAATATTTTACTCTGATCTTACCCTTGTGTCATACAACTGCAGATTTTCACAGACTCTTCATATCATCAGTGATTTTTTTTTCAGCAAATGAATATTTGCTTGCTAAAGCTTGCATCAGAACCTCCAGGCAGTTTGTATTAAAAATGACACCACACTGTAAAACAAGTTGTTTTCTTGGCTCACTTCATGCCGTAAGCTTTGAATTGTGATCTGTCTCCAGTAAAAAAGAAATGCCATTGGCGAACATTATTTGCTTATTTTCCTATATAATGCTTAACTTTGAATTAAACAGATAGTGTTTCCCATGTCCTAGTTCTGCCAGGACCCAGGCTGGGAAAATGATTGTATGGCATACAGTTTTATTGGAGAACACTGGAGAAATGAATACATTTGATACTTTTCCTGACTGCACATTGTTTGTTTGTTTAATAGGTATATAAGCTGATGCCAAGCTTAGAGGGTGGTTGTGAACAGGGTGGTAGAGAAGGAAATAAAGCAGCAACAAGACAATGCAGCAGGAAGGCGTGAAAAAAAAACATACTGATGAAGTGCGTCTTTTTAATACAAAACATACTAGCAATCACTAGGCTAAAAAAAATTATCTGAAGCCAGATTTTCTGAATGAGAACATTTGTGAGTTGTGCATGTGTGTCAGAAGAGTGTTCTAAAATACATTTCATGAGAAGTATTATCCTGTTGATATATATTTTTGTTTACAAACTATGCGTCACTAGTAGCTTTTCAGCCCCTAGTTGTCTGCTGAAAATGCCTGTTCCTCAGCTGTTAAAAATGGTAAATGAGAAACTATGATGTTTATGTCAGAGCAGTAATCTGTGCAAATGTGTGGTTCTTGCGCTGAAAACTTTCATGCTGTTTGAATAATAACATTTCTTGCTTATGAAGTAGACAAAGACAACACAGCTCAAGACACAGCCATCCTTTAAACATGACTGTTTTCCTCCATATCTTTTAAGATATGGTATCGTTTCATTGATCTGTGGAGGATGTGGAAAGCTTGGAATGACAACATTTTTTCTTTTTATCTGAGTGAGCAATGCATTTTCCATTACTATTCTGGTCACTTTTTTCCTTCCAGGTTGGGTGTATCATAATGCAGCTCTTGGCGTCCATTTTACTCTTGTATGCAATGCACTTTATAAAATGTTTACAGGTATAAATATCATCAGGATTATTATTATATGAGCATACCACTGAGACTGTGAGATGCCTGGAATAAAAGCATACTATAACTGGATTTTTAATAGAAGCGCAATATTCCCTTTAATTGGGTTGTGATTTCTGATACAGTTACGTATAATGGAAACATTGTATGTATGTTTATGTCACATGCTATAGATGTAGTAAAGTGTGTTAACGCATATTTAAAATTTTGGATTTTAGAGGTGGTAAAACCAGAAGAAAGGGGTGGGGACTGAGAAAGCAGGCTGGAATTCAAGGAATTAATCTGGCAATTGCACCTGGATGCCTGCTTATATCCTGGATTAAATGATCATATTTCATTAACCCCAGCATTGAAGTTAAAAGCTAATAAGTTAGAATAAAAATATTGGTTTTAGAATAGGATGTTTATAAACAACAAACAAGATGCTTTATATGCATATATTATATTTATATTTATAGAATGGAATTTTAAATATAAGTTGATTTATGCACAATATGTATATATAAAAAGTAAGGAAAGGGGAAGGAGATGCACTTTATGTATTTTATGTGTGGACCAATGAAAATGAGTGTATGGCTTTATATTGATGGCAGGATGTTATGTAAAATTGATTCTGATGAAGTTTCCTGTTTGTGCGAGATGAAAGTGCTAAATCTATCATGTTTTTGGTGTGGAATAAACCTTTATTACGTTTTGGACTTTTCACTTGTCACCAGTTTTGTGTCTTTGAACGTGGATTTGGTTTTGGAAACTGCCTTCATTGGCACCGAGGTGTGATTAGCTGGATATTATGAGTTACATGCTGTAGAATACTATGACCGTACAACTAGTGGTAGGAACACTTGGGGTTTGAGAGTGATGAATGCCAACAATCATATACGGCCTGAGAGCGTTTCCATTAAGCGTCATCAAAAGATTATGTTGCAGGTACTTCAAGCAATCCCCTGCTTAAGTGCTCAACAACAACAACATACATTTTTAAACTACATTAACAAAAACGAATGTCTAGGTTTTCCAACTTTTATTTTATTTTATATTTGGTTACTGGGAAAGTCCGACTGGACACAAGTCCTTTTTCACCGGAGGTCCGGGGAGAAATGCTCCACATATAACATAGATAAATAAAGAACAATTTCACAGGTACAGAAGAATAGCACTTATACTTTTGACATTAAATAAGACTAAGATAATAACACTTTAAACTGTACATCAGCTAAAAGTAGGATGAAAATGGTATACCATGCAGGTACAAAGATGAAACGCCCTTAGATTGTATAATCAACATAACATTTGATATTATATGGAATTATGATATTATAATGTATACAAGGGTCTATACTTAGAAGAGGCAGTGACTGTTGGCAGGAATGGAGAAGTAGGAGGGACAGCACTTGCAAAGTAAAGAGAAGTCTACTGCCTGAAAGAAGGGAAGAGTATTAACCCTGGGTGAGCAAGAAGGAAAAGGGGTTAGACTAACCTTGGGAGTCACAGTTACAAATCCAATTCGATTGTAGGTGTGTTTTTAGAGATTTCTTAAAGTGAGCTAAGGATGTTGTAGCTGTTATATTAGTGGGCAAAGTGTTCCATTTTTTAATAACAGCATGTGAAAAGAGGGAAGCTCCTGCAGAGTTGTTGGTTTTAGTGACTTGAAGGAGAGGCTTACTGTTGGAGTGCAGGACTCTAGCACTGGAGTAAGACGGTATTAGGTTTTGTGGGGTTTTACTGGGGTTGTAAAGAATCTTGTGGGTTAATATAAGCTGGTTGTAAAGGAGAAGATGGGGAAGTTCAAGCCAGTTGAGTTGTTAAAGGGCTAAGCAGTGGTGTGTTTGGTGTTGGTTATTGGTGGAGAACCTTGCAATTTTGTTATAGCAGGCATCAAGTTTAGTTAAATCCAATTTTCTAAGATTGGTGAGGATGGGGGAGGCATATAGAAGTGTTGAGATGAGATGTGTTTGTGCTATTTTAGCCCTGGTGTTGTTTGTCAGGAATTGTTTATTTCTATATAGTCCCCCCAATTTTTTATGTACTTGCTTTATGGTGAGTGAAATGTTTTCAAATGTCATGTTGCAGTCTATCTCAACACCTAGATGCTTGGTGTGAGAGACAGGAGAGATAGCTGTTTCATTGTTAGAAATGATAGTAAACATGGATATGGAGGTGCTGTGATTAGTAGGCTGAAATAAAAGAAGTCTGGTTTTATTGGTGTTTAGTATTAGTGTAGAGTTGGTAAGCCATTCTTCTACAGAAAGGAAAGAGGCCTGCATTTGTAATTGCAGTTCTTGGAGGGAAGGAGAGGAACAGATTGGTGTTGAGTCATCAGTCTTTTGGATGACTGAGGCATGCAGAGTGTAGTTTTGGACGTTGTTAGTGGAGATAGAGAAAAGTAAAGTACCAAGGATGGAGCCTTGGGGAACATCCAGTGTGGCTGGTAATAAAGGAGAGAGTTCTTGCCTCCTCCACTGTACTGCTTGCTGTCTACATGTTAAATAACTTTGAAACCAGGTAATGGTGGGTTTGCTAAGATTCAGTTCTGAGAGGGATTCAATGCATTTTCTGTGGTTAACCATATCAAATGTCTTAGGGAGGTCCAGAAAGATAGCAGAGACGTAGTTGCCATTATTTCTGTGGTTGTTTATTATATGGGTGAATGACATAAAGGATGTTGTGATACTGTGACAGGGCCTGAGGCCATGTTGAGGTAATCCATAATTTGTGCATGTATACACCTCTCTAGTATTTCGGACAGAGGAGAGAGTATTGCTATAGGCTGATAGCTGGTTAACTCTTTTGAGTTACCCCCTTTGAGGAGTGGAATAATGTGAGAAATTTTCTGGATGTCTGGGACTAGATTTTTGGATGTCAAATGATTGATAAGAATGTTTACAGTATATGCAATGGCATCAGCAACTGTTTTCAAAAATTCAGGTGGGAGTGCATCAGCGGCTAAGGTGGTGGGTTTTAGTTTCTTAAGAAGCTTCTTAATTGTATCAGTAGAGAGGGAATGGAAGGTAAAGCCATTGCTTTTAATATGGTAGTTGACTGGCTGGTTGAAGGATGGACAGCTCTGAGAGTTAGCTAGTGCAAGAATGGATTCAGAGAAGAATTTGTTGAAATATGTGGCAACAGTGAGTGAGGTATCATTTATGGTTGGTGGGGGAATACCTGATTTTCCAGGAAGTAGAATGTTGTTAATGGCTGTCCAGAATTTCTTGGGGTTATTTTGATATTTAGTTTGTGTAGTGTGGAAGTAGCTAATTTTGTCTGTTTTGACACATTTCTTTGACTTGTTATGGAGTTCAAGATATGCCTGCTTGTCTGTATGGGATCCAGTTTTGTGCCAGCGGGCCAAGGCTTTATCTCTGGATTTCAACAGAGATTAGTCTCTTTGCTCATCCAGGGATCATAGTTGGATTTGACTCTGATAGTTCTGGGAGGGGCCAGGGAGTTTAAGATATCGAAGAAGGTATAGTCAAAGTACTGAACAGCCTCGTTAAGGCTGCGGTTCTTGAGAGGAGTACAGTTACATCCTTTTAATCCTTTAATAAAGCTAGCTGGATTGAAGTTTTTCTTATTTCTTATTACCTGGTAGTTGGTGGGATTTTCCTGATATGTGCAATGTCTTATTTCAAAGGTAAGTAAGCGGTCAGTCATGCTGTCAGAGAGGGTCTACTTTATAACAGCGAATGATCAAAAGATGGAACGCTGTTATATCAACCCCTTAAAGTCAAAAACTAAAAAGAGTGAACAACCAGAACAGCAATTTCTTTCCCAGGGAAAGAAATCGCTGGGCCAGCTGTCTGGGTTGTGCCGTTTTCTCCACTGTAGTGCGATCTCGGAGTTGGTATATTTAAGTAGGGGGATGTGGGGGTGGGCGAAGCCCCCTACTTAAAATAGTGTTTAGTGTGTTTTATTATTATTATTTTTTTTTTGGGAACACTGTTCTGGTTGTTAGCTCATTTTAGTTTTTGACTTTAAGGGGTTGATATAACAGCATTTGTTCTTTTGATTGTTAACTTTTATAATATAGACCCGTCAGAGAGGCATCCAGATTGACAGATAAGAGTTGGTCTGTTTGTCAGAATCCAGTCAAATATTGATTGTCTCTTGGTGGATTTGTCAATTCTAGTGGGAGACTGGAAGAGCTGAGAAAATCCATGGAGGTTAGTGAAATTAATGGAAGAACTAGAGTTACAAGTTAACCAGTCAGTGTTGAAGTCCCCCAATATGATGGTTTCATGTTGGTGGAACTTTGAGGCCTAGTCAAGTAGGGTCTACAGGGTGGGTATGTTGTTGTTGAGTGGTATGAAGAAACCGATTATACCGACACTTTTTCTGGGGTTAATTTTAAGTTTTGCAAGTATAATTTCTGCATTGCCTAAGATAGGTGTATGTATATCCAAGTTTTCTACATTTAGTTTATTTTTTAATGGTAAAGCTACACCAACTCCTCTTTTAGATGTACAATCATTATGTAGGATAAAATAACCTGGTGCTAGAATTTCATTATTGGAAATGTCAGGTTTAAGCCAAGTTTCAGTTAATAATAATAAGTCAGGAGAATATAGGGAAAATTAGCATAAAGGCCATGTACTTTTTTGCTAATGCTTCTTACATTCATATTTAGTATGAGCAGGTCATTAGCTTTTCTAGGAAGTTGGAATGTGTTATGAGATAGATTATGGTTGGTTAAGTGGATATTGTTATCAGATGGGCTGGGATTAGGATGTACAGTATGTCTCCAATGAGTGATAATTGGACTGCAATGTTTACTTTGGTTCTTATTAGGTTAGTTATGTACTTGCCGTATTTTGTAGATAGTTTATTCGTATGGTGGGAGGGTAAGATAGGTTTAAGGGTATGAGGATAGATAATATGATGTTTATGTGTAGGATAGATGGGGTGATTTAGAGTGTGAGATGCATTGATTTTGTGTTGTGAGCAGTACAGGTGGCATGATGGGTCAGGTAGAGTTTGACATAAAGTAATGTGTCCAAGTAATATAAAGATTGTTAGTATTATTGGTTGTGTAGAAATATTTAGATGGTGCATGTTAAGTAATGAAGAAGATACAGTTATTGTTTGAGATATATTTAATTTTATGTAGGCCTTGGTAGGGTTATAGTGTTAGCTAATATTGGCTGTATTGGCAGAAGTAGATACTGCGCCAATTTGTTTTGTCAGTGTAATTTAAATTTTCAAGAAAGGAGGGTTGAAGTGATAGCAAGAATGGCTAGTGTGGGAGTGGTGTAGTGATAACGGTGTAATGTGGTTGGATGAAGTCATGTTAGAGGAGTGGCTTATAGAGTATAAATGTGAGAAAAGAGGGTGTGTGTGGGAATGGGAGTAGGGTAGAGGAGCAGAATAAGCCCGAGCAAAGTGAAGGGCGAATGGAGTGGGCTGATTCGTATTCTTGTTTCCGAAAAGTGAAGAGAGACAATCAGTAAGCAGAAAATGTCCAGGTGAAGTAGTTTTTTTACAGCTGAAAGATTTAGAGTAGGGATTATTTAAAAATAAAGAAAAGAAAAAAAATTGGGATTATGGACTATCGCTGGGAGGAAGACACACCAGTAGACAGGTGAGGGAGGTTTTAGTATATCTAGGAAGAAACAAAGGGCAGCAAAAGTATGTGCAAACTGGTGTAGCAGTTCCAGGAAGAGGAATGGGACAAGTTTGGGTGAGGGGGGGTATAATATGAGAGAGTAGGTTTGCTCCCAAAAGGAGACCTTGCAAAGGTATTAGGAGGGGCAGAGAAAGAAGGTGCCCAGAGAGAAAAGCAGAGGGGTGGTGGGAGGTGATGTGCAGATGCAGCTAACAGAAGGGTATGCTTAACAAATGCTAACATTGTTACGGAAAAGGCTTTACATACAATAAAATTTCAGGGGTAACTGGAAGTGGCAGTCTTCAGCTGGAGATGATTCTTCCCCTGTGTCTTGGAGTTGAGGGCAGATACTAACAGTGAAGTGAAGGGCTCTTAGACCTAAGGAAAAGGTATGTGAAGAGAAAACAAAAGCTGGGGTTAGAATTTGCATAGCCAGTAAAGGGAATACAGTAGCAGGGAACAGAGGGAAGAGGGAATACACAAGAGTGCAGGGGTAGAGGAAAGGGGGTGAAATCATAGAGCGGAAGATGTTAAGAGGAGCTGAAGCTGAAATATTAGGTGGTCAGGAAATGAAGACTGGAGGGTGAAGAAAGGGGTTTGGTAAGATTCACAAGAGCAGTACAGCACAATTCGAAATTCAAGCACAGTTAATGCAGTATATTCAAAACTACTGTAGCAACCCAGAGTACTAGCAAAGTGATATTCATTGCAGTGTTTTGTCCCTAGATTACAACACTTATTGCATTAATAAATGATTCAGTGATTGTTAATATCCTAGAAGGGAAGTAAAAAACCATGCTGTTCAATACAAAATATTCATTGAATTTAACAGTTACAGGCATACATTAGGACAGGTAATGAAACAACCAGAATGTTGGATTAGGAGCTACTCTAGTCACAACTAGCAAGAAAAAAATAATGTACAATAAAAACCAGACACAAATATGAGCACCAAATAAACAAGCAGTCAGGCAGTGAAATTTACATGGAAATGCAAGAGGCAGAATATTACATTAAAAATCTGACACATGACTCAATTACTAACTGAAATAATGATGAGACAATACTTTTACGTGTAAATCAGTGTAGCAATTGGAAAATACAGTCACTTCCTGTGAGAGTTTGGAAGAAATGGCTCACAGATACCTTACGTTAAAACAGCAGATTCATAATAAACAAGCAACATTGGTACAACTTTTTTTAGCAGCAGTAAAAATAGAAATAATTACAAGACAGTGCTTTCAGTAATCCTGATGTATCTTAAGGTTGTCTGCACTGCACACCACCAGAGGAGGAAGAAGTCTTACAATGAAAAATGTGGGCGAAAAAATCATGGGAAAGACGGACTGCAGCTTTAAAGGGCACAGTGCATGATGGGAGAGGGGTGTAGGTATTAGTGAGGACTTCACTTTCAGTATGCTTAGCAGAATGAGGAAGAGAGGCGTAATATGGGGGAAGGCTGATCCAGATTCATCTTGTGTACGAGAAGTGAAGAGAGACAATCAGTAAGCAGAAAATGTCCAGGTGAAGTAGTTTTTTTAGAGCTGAAAAGTTAAAGAGTAGGGATTATTTACAAAATAAAGAAAAGAAAAAAAACTGAGATTATAGTGCAGAGAGCTACTGCTGGGAGGAAGACACACCAGTAGATATGTGAGGGAGGTTTTAGTATAACTAGGGGGCTCCCTATTACATTGTCGCAGACACAGGTTGTCGAATGCATCTCTGTTGAACTGAAAAGTGCGAAAAGGCAAAATAGCGAAGTGGCTTTTCAGTGAATTCTTTCCCTGGGAAAGAATACATTTGTCCGCTTTTGCTTCTTTGCCTTTTTGGCACTGTAGTGCGATATCTGAGTTGGTATATTTAAGTAGGGGGGTGTAGGGGGCATAGACCCCATGTCAGGGGGTATGGTGGGCAAAGCCCCCTACATTATGTAATGTTTTACAGTTTTTTTTTTTTTTTTTGGAACAGCGATTTTTTGCTATTCTGAGGTTTCGACGTTTTAAGCTTTTACTTACATGGGGTTGATTATGTGTCGTTCGCTCTTCTGAGCATGTGATATCATAATATGGACCCTAACTAGGTAGAAACACAGAGCAACAAACGTATGTGCCAACTGGTATAGGAGTTCAAGGAAGAGGAATTTGACAAGTTAGGTTGAGGGGTGTAAAATATAAGAGAGTAGATAGGTTCCCAAAAGGAGATCTAGAGAAGGTATTAGGAGGAGAAAGTAGAGGCAGAGAAAGAAGGTGCCCAGGGACAAGTTGTATGTTAGGAGAGAAAAGCAGTGGTGTGGGGGGAGGTGATGCACAGAAACAGCTAACAGAAGGGTATCCTTAATAAATACTAAGATTGTTAGGAAAAACACTTTACATACAATAAAATTTCAGGGGCAACTGGAAGTGGCAGTCTTCAGCTAGCGATGACTCTTCCCCTGTGTCTTGGAGTTGAGGGCAGATACTAACAGTGAAGTGAACTTAAATTCTGATTGTCTTTTAGAACTTTAATACAATGGCTTGTTCTTCCTCTTCATAATCTCACATTCCTTTTAAATATTGGCTGGTTTAATAAAAAAAAGTCTCCATCTCTCTTTTTTTATGTGTTAAGTCGCCTGTTGCAAATTATTGATGTCCTTACATTCACTGCTGCAGTATTCTTCACTGTATGGGACTCCCTGCCATGGACGCCTGATGTTAGGCCAGTCTTCCAAAGACTTCTGAATTTAAAAGGTATGCCGAACATCACCATATGCACCCTGCATAACATAGGACATAAACATGATGTTGAGGCTTACCAAAAACACAACTTCTTTGCCACCAGTCTGAATGTATCTTTTACATCATCAGTCTGTTTACCTATATCCATTTTCTACCAGCTGAATGCATTTTCATTATCCAGGGACTTCCTACACCTGTTTTCTGTTTTTGCAAGATAAATGCCCCATTAGAGATTTTGTTTTTTCTTGTTTTTTATGTTCCTTGAGGTTAATGTCATCCAGGAAGGGTAGATGCCAGTGTGGGAGACAGATTCCCCATAGAGACCACCATGATAAGTGCCTTTTTTGCTTAGGTGCTTCTCATGACCACACATCTTGTTCTGTTTGTTAGGCAGTTGTTCTGAAAACCCTTTGCAGTAGACTTTCTTCCCTTCCCTTGTATCTTGAGAACCTACTCACTAAAGACACTATGGAAGGAATCACCTGCCCCATGGGTCAGCTGTTAGGGAAGAAGAAGGTGAAAAATGTATGTCTGGAGTCTTCTGTTGTCCAGCCTCTGCAAGGTGTTTCTCCTGAGGTCATTACAAACCTGGAGGCTTGCCCAGCTGTGTTGTCAGATTTCTCTGCCATGACCGTGTTGGAGGTCAGTGATTATCCGGCTGGCAGCATGTCCGAAGATGCTTTACAGGTATCTGTCTCAGACATTCAGAAGAAACCACAGCTGATTTTTCCTGAGGGGCCTAGGGGAGTTCATAGGTGTTCTAGGCTAAAGGCCCTAAAGCCTTTACAAGCCTAGCCCATAGGATTACCCTGGCATCATGCCACCCAAACTTAGTTCCTAGTGCCTCTGTTGAGTAGAGCCACTGGAGTGATCCCCGGGTTGAAATTTTTATTCCCCATCCACTCATAAAGATTTCTCTTGAAGAGGGCCAGTGAGGTGCTCTGCTTGACATATGGGTCTGCTTGAGTTACTTTGTTTCTAGTTGGGGAAGATGTTCCTGCTACAGGTCTTGACTGTTGTCCTGGATTTGAGCCTTCTCAGGATGTTCCCTTAAAAAACGAAACAAAAAAATTTAACATTTTTCTTCTGCTTCTAGGGATCCACAAAGTGGGTAGCAGGCTTTTACTCAGGGGTTACTTTCTGCATTAATGTCCTTAAAGCCTCCTCATGGGGTTTCAGTTCCTGCTCTTCCTTGGTCCTCTATTCCTGTTAAAAGGCCTAGAGACCAGGATTCTTCTGAGGATGAGTTGGATTCTGCTGATGAATCTCTAACTTATTCTACTCAAATTCCTTCTCCTTTGGGCTATGGGTCAGAGGAGGAAGAATATATTAGTCCTGATGTTTCTTTGGAAAAAATTTCCTTTGTGGACACACTCTATAGGATGACAGATTTTTTTAAGTGCGATTGTACTCGGGTCTCTGATATCCATAAAAGGTACTATGAGTTGTTGCAGTTGGAGTCTTCTAAGCCAATGCATCTCAGATGCCTGATTCTATCGCCCCTGCTCTCAAGAAGCCTGATAGGTTTTATAGGGTTCCAGAGGATTGTTCTTTTTTATGCAAATGTCCTGCTGCTGAGTAGTGTCTGTAGCCTCTGATAAGCTTTCTCAATTGCTTCCTTTGCCCAAGTTATTGCCTTCTGACAAGGACAACGGGACTATGGACAGGCTGGGCAAAAAAGTTTACATTCTGCTACCCTAGCTTTTAGGGCTATTAATTATCAGACCCATATGTCTAGGTATGTGTTGGCTCTTCTTTCTCAGATCTGTCAACTTATTTCTGATTTTCCAGACTCTGAGGGTAAAACTTTTTTTCTTTCCTTGCTAGGAACTTCCTCTCAAGTCATTTGTCATTCTATTAAATGTAGTTGTGATGCAGTGGATGCCTCTTCTAGGGCTGCTGTTTTTGGTTCAGTTATGAAGAATTATTCTTGTCTTAGGCTTCAAACTTTACCTGATGATATTAAAACTAAGTTGATGGATGCTCCTCTGGATTCTAAACTTTTGTCTGGGGAAGCTGCTGCTCATTTGTTTATATCCCTCCAGGATAAGGGTAAAGCCTTATGGGAACTTAAACATGTGTTTGTTCCTCCTCTGCCTAAGTTTTAGAGAAACTACCCTGCTAGGCCTGCCTTTCTTTGCAGGCAATCACATCCTTCTGGTAAAGGTAAGAAGAGCGGCAAATGGACTCCTCCTGCTAAAGCTACTCAATTTTTGGGGAATCCAAAGCCTTCCTTTCTGGACAAACCAGGCACTGTGTGACTAATCCTTTCCTTCCAAGCCACATTCTTTTTTTTTGTCTCCTTTCTCTTATTCTTCTGGTTTAACTTTAGATCATGCAGGATTTTTGGGTGCTGTCAGTCATTCGTCAAGTGTACTTCACAGTGTGGAAATCTCATCCTCCATTTTATGGGCATTCCTCAGCCTCCTCTGGAACATCTTCCCTTTTTACCAGAGGTGCTTCAAAATCTCTTGTCTCAGGGTACTATTCAAGAGGTGCCTGTGTCCCAAAGGGGGAAAGAGCTTTACTCCTCACTATTTCTAGTACCCAGAAAAGAAGGCACTTGGAGATCTATTCTAGACCTCTCTTATCTAAACACTTTTCTAAAGGTACCTTCCTTTTGGATGTTGTCCCTTCAAATTCTGTTTCCTCTCTTGCTCCCTCAGGCCTATATGGTGTCACTGGATCTCAAGGATACTTATCTCCATATTCCAATCTGTCCTTTTTTCAGGAAGTTTTTGCATTTCTCGGTTGCTTCCTTGCATTTTCAGTTCTTTGCTTTGGCCTTTGACCTTTTTACTGCCCCAAGGGTGTTCACCAAATGCCTTGCTCCTGTGATTGCCTTTTGCAGACTTTAAGGAATCCAAATATTTCCTTGCTTGGACAACCTGTTGATTCAGGCATCCCCTCCAGAGTCCCTTTTGCAAAATCTTCATTGTGTCATATCCCTTCTTCAGAGCCTGGGGTTCAGTATAAATTTCAAAATGTCTTCTCTGGCTCCTTCTCAGGATCATGTCTTTCTGGGTTGCAGGATTCAGACAGTGCCAATGCTTGCATCCTTGCCTCCTCCAAAGGCCTTAACTCTCATTTCTTTCTTTCAGAATCTTCTTCCGCTGGCTTCCATTACCACCAGGGAGTTTCTGAGAGTTCTGGGTTTCATGGAATCTACCATTCCAGTGCTCCATCTGACCAAACTTCATACGAGAACGTTTTAGGGGTTTCTGAAGTCAGTGTGGCTTCAACATGCTCATCCTCTCAAATTTGTAGTTCCTCTTGTTTCTTGTCTCAGACAGGAACTTCTCTGGTGGATTCAGCAGTTGTTTCTGAATCCAGGGATCACTTTTCATCCCCATCTTCCCTCTCAGGAATTGTTCACAGATGCCACAGACATGGGATGGGGGCTGACTTTTGGCTCCCTAAAGGTACGGGGGGGGGTGGATGCCTGATCAGCAGAAGGAGCACATCAAAGTCAAAGAGATGAGAGCTCTTCTGCTGGCTCAGGCCTTTCATCCTCTCTTCTCTGCAGAGCCTCTCAAGGTGTTCACAGACAATACCACAGTGATGCGGCACATCAACAAACATGGAGGAATGAGAGCTTATCTACTTTGCTGCTTGGCACTTCTGGTATGAGATCTTGTTGTCAAGTGTCAAATGACTCTTTAGGCAGTTTATATCCCTTCCAGTCAAAACATTATAGCAGACACTGTGATCAGGTCCTTAACTCAGTCTCATGAATGGATGCTTAACTCAGTCCCATGAATGGATGCTTCACAGAGATGTGTTTCTTGATATTACCCACCAGTGGGGTATTCCTCAAATGGATCTTTTTGCCTTCCCTCTGAACAGACAACTTCCTCTGTTTTGTGCCAGAGTCCCAGGTCCACTGGTATGGAAGGTGAATGCCATCTCATTTTGTTGGAAGGGGATGTTTCTTTCTGTCATTCCAAAAGTCCTGTTTAAAATTCAACAGAATGCTCCCAAAATCTTGTTGGTGACTCCCTTTTGGCCAAGACCACACTGGTTCCCTCTTCTTTTGCATCTAGCCAGGGGTAATCATCACAAGTTACCTCACAGGGTGGATCTAATCTCACAAGAACGGTATCTCTTATCCATTCCCACCTGTCCACGTTTCAACTGACACTGTGGGTGATAAGATTTTGATTCCTCATAGACACCTTTTTTCTGAGGACATGCTGCAAATCCTACAGGAGGCCAGGAAACCAACAACTAGGAATCCTACTTATCCAAATGGAAGAGGTTTTCTGTTTGGTGTATCTCTTGTAACCTGGACTCACTTACTGCGGATGCTCCTGGTATGAGTTGCTCACTGCTGGTTTGGCCTAGTCTTCTATTAAGGCCCACCTATCAGCTATCTCTGCTTATCTGCCTTTTTCTCCTTCTTTAGCTACTAGATTTGAAGTGAAACAACTTCTTAAAGGTGTCCTTAATATTAGATTTCCCAGGAAGCCTGTTCCTCCTTCCAGAAATTTTAATTTTGTTTTAGAGAAGTTAACTCAGGCTTTCTTTGAGCCTGCTACTTCAGCTTCCTTGTAACATTGTTCCTGGAAGACTGTTCTTTTGTTAGCATTTACGTCTGCCAGACGGGTGTCTGAGTTGCAGGCCCTTATGGCCTGTCCTCCTTTGTTGATTTCTCATGAGGACAGTGTCTCTTTGCACACTAACCCTTCTTTTATGCTGAAGGTGGTTAATGAGCTATCACTTAATAGGTCTATTAATGTGGGTATTTTTTCCCTCTCTGCAAACTGCCAGTGAGAGGGTGCTGCATACTTTGGACATGCATAGGCAACTTTGAATTTATTTGGCTATGACCAAGGCTATCAGAAAATATGATAACTTCTTTGTTTCTTTTCATCCTAGATATTTGGGGCTTGCTGTATCCAAGCAGACTATTTCTTCTTGGATTTCTAAGACAATTTCCTTTTGTTACACTTTTCATAGCAACAGTCTTCTTTTTTTCAATTAAGGCTCATTCTACTAGAGCTGTGGCTTCTTCTGGTGCTTTTTTCAAGGGCTTAGATACTAATTCTATTCTTGAAGCAGCTTCCTGGACTTCTGTGAATACCTTTACCATGCACTACAAGTTGGATGGTATTTTCTAGAGCTAGGGTTGGATTTCTAGTTCAGTTCTTCATGTCTTTTTTACAGGTTTCTTCTGCCCCTTCCTCCCCCTCGTTTCCTTTTGAGCTTTGGCACTCTCCCATATAGTTAAGAATACTGCAGCAGTGAATGTAAGGACATAGTACAGCTGTATAAAATCTTATCATAACGGTAGATGTCCTTGCCTTCACTGCTGTAGCATTTGCTCCCTCCCTCCATCCCCTAGTTCTTTTCCTTTCTAGATGTACATGTTACCTCTTGATTCCTTGGACTGTTGTTCCTCCTGGGGCAATCAGTTCTGTTTTTGGTAAGCCTGAATGCCACCTTTATGCCCTATGTTACACAGGGTGCATATGGTAATGTTTGGCATACCTTTTAAATTCAGAAGTCTTTGGAAGACTGGCTGGATGTCAGGCTTCTGTGACAGAGAATCCCATATAGTTAAGACTATTGCAGCAGTGAAGGTAGGGACATCTACTGTTATGGTAATATTTTACACAACTGCACTGTTTCCTTTATTTCTGTTTAGACTTGTACGCTTCAGCCAAAGTGGCACTGCTTGAATACTGGAGAGTCATTGTAAGTGTGCAGTGTCTGCAACTGACTGCACATTTGGTCATTGTAAACATTCATGGTCACAACATAGCCTAGGCAAGTGGATTAGTTAAGTATTCCCCTTCTTTGCTTTGATTTTAACTTTTTCTAGAATCTTCCTGTATGTGATTTATTTTGAAGTTAAATGTTTAAATGCATCACAGTTTTAAGCATTCCACATCGAGGCATATCAGCATTAAGGTGACATCATCATACTTAAGGTCCACAGGTTTGGGTAAGTATGAACTCCCTCACTTACTTCTTCCCTCAGTCTCTCTCTCACTCACTCACTCACTGTCTCACTCACTTACTGACTGACTCACTCGCTTACTATCTCACTCACTCTTGTTGCTACTCACATCCTCATACAAACAGGACATTTCCTCATTTATTTTATTTACCATTTCGGTAGGCCTTTTCCAATTGGACCCTTCCTTGCCATCTCTCAAGGGGTTACAGCAAATAATATTAAAGAAACACACATTGCTGTATTTTCACTCAGAGATAAGCAAAAAGAAGTGGTACACAAAATTAGCATACGTACCAAACTAAACATCAGAAAAGTACATAATTTATGACATAATGTACAAAGGTATGTACACACTTAGGCCCAAAGCTCCTCCTTTGTTATCCGCTCCATCTTCCCTGATACCCGAGTATCTTAACTCTTTGAGACAGAGGCTCCTCACGCTGGGAAATCCCTAGTTTAAGCATCTGGGGAAGTATGTGGAGAAAAGATAATGGTGACCCTTCCATGGTAGTCAGCTGGAAAAATACTGCTCTGACCTATTACACTGGCTTGACTCCTCAGGAACAAGGAATGATATTTAAACATGAGTTGCCATACGTGTAGCCCTTACACAGTTACATTTTCAAACAGTAAAGAAGTCATATTCACCAGATTGAATTAGCTCATAGGTTCATAGGGTCATAGGTTGGTACTGGGCTATCTGCCCGAAGGCATATATTAGCCCAGCCACGTTGTGCGGTATTCACTGCCCCTTTAGTATTTCCCTAGACCCTTATACTAGCAGCTAGTACCCTTGGCCTCTATCTAGTAGTGCTGTTGGTGTGATCCCCAGTGTGAACTTTCTGTTACCCATCCACTCATCAAGGTTCCTCTTGAAGAGTGATAGTGAGGGGCTCTGTCTTATGTAGATCGGGACCCTGTTCCATAGTAAGGGAAGTCTCTGCGAAGGGAATCTATCCCTCCAGCATGTTCTGTTCATTGTTGTGTTGAGGTTTATATCCCTAGAGTGTGTAGCTCGAGTAGATTTGGTTTTGCTAAGATGGAGCATGTTCAACAATTCTGGGTTGGACATGGCTCTGTAGGTTAGACAGAGATCGCCTCTGAGAAAGCGGTATGCAGCAGAGAACAGCCTTAGCTTTTTCAGTCGTGCTGCATAGGGCAACTGTTTGAGGCCAGTAATCCTCTTGGTTAGGTACCTCTGTGGCCTCTCCAGCTGCTGGAGGTGTCTAGCCAGGTACATTCCAATTGGTGCATTGTACTCAATAATGGGTCTGATGAGGGAAGAGTAGAGGGGCACCATTACATCCTTAGATCTTGATGCGAACCCTTTCGTGATCAGATGGGTCACATAGAAGGATTTTCTAACCACTTTGGCAACATGGTTATCAAAGGAAAGCTATCTACTTGGGTCCCTAGAGCCCTTATTTCTTTTTCAGATTTCGGGGGATTACCTCCTATGTTGTAGTTTGCGGGTGCTCTGTTTTTTCCAAAGGGGATTACTACACATTTTTTTGCATTTAGCTTGAGACCATGGCTTGGACACCATGCATCAGTCTCATTTAGGCCCTTCTGGAGGATCTCCATGTCGGCTGGAGACTCTATTATAGCACCCAGTTTGCAGTCGTCCACAGCCATTCTGTGCTTGCCTGTACTTCTGAGAAGTATATGCCAAACAGGAGGGGCCCCAGGAAAGAGCCCTGAGGCACACCACTCATTACTGGTCTGGATTCAGACATAGATCCCGCTACTCTTACTTTATGGGATCTGTCTGAGAGCCAGTTTGCAATCCATCTTGTGACGTAAGGGTTTATGCCCAGGCTGGTGAGCTTATCAATAATACCTGAATGGGGAATGGTGTCAAATGCTTTAGCAAGGTCAAGATAAGCCATGTGTACCTCCTTTCCCTTATCTATAGCCTGAGTAACTGTCTCAAAGAAATCCACCAGGTTCAGGAGGCATGATCTGCCCTTGACGAAGCTGAACTGTGTGGGGTCCAACGACTGGAGGTTCCCAATCTCTCCATTTATGAGTTCCATAATGATTCGCTCCATAGCCTTACAGATCAGACTGGTCAGGCTTATTGGTCGGTAGTTCCCAGGGTTAGTTGTGGCCCCACCCTTGTGTAGCGGGACCACCATTGCCATGCACCATTCTATGGACACATATCTTGTGGAGAGGCTGAGATTGAACTGGGTATTAAGATGCGGGGTTAATTCCTTTTTGAGCTCGCGTATGACACAGCCTGGGACACCATCTGGTCCCATGGAGACAGTGTTTTTAGCTTTAGATAGAGCCTTGTTAACCAATGTATCAGTAATAATTGGATTTACACAATCCACTGGAATGGTAACAGGCCCTGTAGGTGGTGAGAGGGGGAGAAATTTGCACTGAACCTGTCAGCCAAGATGTTGACAATGTCAGAAGGGTCAGTGTATTTTGTTCCATTTTGTACTAGCTCAGAACAGACCTGAGCGTTGCCATTTAGGTTTTTGATGTAGCCATAGAAGGCCTTATGGTTATCCTTGGCAACTTTCTTTTCAAAATTAGCTTTAGTTGACTTGATAAGGGCCCTCAATTTCTTACTAATGCTGATCAGGGATGATTTTTCTACTTGAGATTTGGCCTTTTTTTGTATAAGTCTCCTCCTTTTATTGTAAAGTTTGCTTATGGCCGGGGTCCACCAGACTGGTTTCTTCTTGCTTGAGGAAGGAGTCTTGGTTTTATTTGGGATAGCATGGTCCATGCAATCCTGAAGATGCATATAGAGTGCCTTGGTGTAGGATTCCGCATCCTGGATATCATTATCCTTCTGCAAGGGAATAGTGAAGCTTTCCACTTCGGATGCAAGTAGTTTGAAGTTTTCTTTGGAAAGGTTTTTTACAATGGTTTCTTTGACTGGGGGAGGTGGAGGGGTGAGGATGTCCAGGGTTATCAGTTTGTGGTCAGATCTGACCAAGGAGGGAGTGATAACGGGTGTGGTACAATGGGCGCCCATATTTGTGATGATTAAATCCAATATGTTGTCCCCTCTTGTGGGGGAACATACTAGTTGTTCAAGGGCATTTGAATTTATAAATTCTATGAATCGCTGAGCATAGGAGTTAGAACTTTGGTAGTTCGCTAAGTCTATACCAGGGTAGTTGAAATCACCCAAGATTATGCTGTTGGGTAGGACCTTTATATTTTCCAATGTCTCAAGGAATGCAGAGTGAGCATCTTGGGACATGGTGGGCGATCTATAACCGGCTATGACTTGAAATGTGGTTTTGCCTGCTGATAGTTGCACATAGATGATCTCTGGGGCATCATGCTGCGCTACTAACCTGGAGATATGGGTATCCTTGATGAATATGGATACACCTCCACCCTTTGTACTCCGATCCGGTAACTGAGGCCGGAAGGTATGATATCAAAATGTCAAAATCATCAAAATGTCCCTTTAGAAATTATCTTAAATTTAGTAGTACAACTTGAGGTAGCCTGGGGAAAAATCTGAGTATACATTAAGAAGTGAGGTTCTGGGAAGATCAGATCAGTATGCTGCAGGATGGGGTGCAGTGAAGAGGAAAAAGAACAGTAATTAGTGAAACACCGGTAAGAAGGAAAAGTAATTGTTAAATCTTTCTCTCAGGTACTAGTCTAAATACACAAGATGAAGGGCAAGCAGTGAATGTTCTCAGTTGAAGGTATAGTAAAATCTCATTGTTTTATGAATTCCCATCTTAACTGATTTAGGTCATAATTTAAAAGAATCCATTTAAGAACAGACTATGAGCCGAGTTAAAAATTAATTGATTAAATAAATAAAACAGGATTTTTTGTAACAGTGAAGCAACACATTCTTCCCCATGATTTCAGGATACAGAGAAAAAAACACAAATAATCAACTAATACTTTGTGCTGTTGGAAAATACAAGTTTCTGTAGACAAAAAGTTTGTTGGCAGCAAAAGATTTCCACTTTTGTTCCTGTGGGTCATGGTACCACCACTCCTTTCTCCCTCCATAACATCTACTGTTCGAGTAATGTTTTGTCGTGCACTGCATGCCACATCCACCTCTGCAGCCTGTAGGGATTGCATTTAATTTAAGGTAGACACAAAGAAAGTATCTAGATTTGCATACAGATGCAGGTGTTAATACCTAATCGGTTTATTTTGGAGAGTGTGAGTACTGCATTAAAATATTGTAGAACAGGACTGACGACATACAACTTGCACAGACCTGTCAAGGGTAATTGTGAGAAATGAGCTATTGGCTCTGAGAACAAACTAGGGGAAACATTTAGGAGTATTCTACTCTGCAGTATGGGATTTTATAATTCATTCATACATGCATTGAAGGCTGTATATCCGAGATTCTTCTACCTGCAATGGATAAAACGAAGGTGGAGGCAATGTCACGTAAGTCCTTTAAGCTCATTTCTTGTTATACCTCTCAGCTGTACCTGATTTTTCAGGGACGTCCCTGATTTTGACTCAGATTTTAACTCTGTCTCTCGTAATCCCTCCTAAAACTAGTGATTTTTGGAGGAAAGGTGGTGAATTACACTTAATGAATAATGACAATAATTAAGAGTTATGAACTTTTTTTACTTCAGAAAACGTGTATTAACTCATATGCTCTGACTCTGTCAATGTTTCAAGTTAATAGCAGTAATATTTTAAAAGTGTCCCTGATTTTTTCTTTACTTGTCCCTGATTCTGTTGAAATTTATCCCCAATTGGTTGAGAGGTCTTCTTGTGCTGTGCTTGACTAGCAGCAGGTGCACATTGGGGATTTGTATAAGAACAAAGCATATCTGCGGGAAATATGAATATGAACAGATGTGGAACATGCTGTGTTTGTTATAATATTATTCCAGGTTTAAAAAATGTAGCTATGCTTATAAGACGGCAGCATAATATGCTGCTGGGGAAGGGAGGGGGGTCTGTTTCTGGGCAACCAAGCTGGAGATGGTGGGAGTGTAAACCCAGCTACATTTTATATGACAGCTGCACAACAGAGTAGACTTCAGTGACACACTTGTCTTTTTCTACTAGACAAATGTACATGTGTATGCAATATTGACTTGAAGAGGGTACTGCTTAATGTTACTAATGAGGAAGGATCATAATGTGGCTTACGTAGAAAGAATCAGTGCTAAAGGTGTCAAATTCCTACTGAAAATATTCATTTGAGGAAGGCAGACATTTTCACTCAGATGATAACTTGGGTAAACTTGAAATATAGTGCACAGTGAGAGATATCAACCACTGACTCCGTGTAGAAATTGTATGTGGAGTGTGAACTCATAGATGAAGGAAGTGGCTTCTGAAAATGGACAGAACAATGAAACTATTACATTAGCGTAAAAACTGGGACCAGTGGCACTGAAGAGAGTTTGTAAAGACACAGTGGTAAAGTAGTGGGTGAGAGAAATAAAGGATGAGAGACTGACAGATTGATAGATCAAGACACACATTAAAAAGTAGAGAGATGGACTGGGACTAAAAGAAAGTAGTATAGATTATTGATTTTACAATGCTAAAACAGGCCCTTTGCATTGGTATGGAGTCAGTCAGTCTATGATTCCAAAAGTATTCTCTCACATTTCAGTTCTTTCTCAGAAAGTAATGCTTTGTGTTGTGCTCAGGATTACTGCACCTCTGTTTCCAGGTAGAAACAACCTCTACACCTAAGTTAAGACATGTTGGTGAGACATATATATGTTCCAGAGGATCCCCATGCTGTGCAACAGGCTCTCCATCCATGTGAAGCAGTGTCCATCCCTAACCCTATTTAAGTGTAACCTTGACCAATGGATGGGTAATTTGAAATTCACCCGAGTCTGGCCTCCTATGTCTCTGATAGACAGAGCCAGACAGTAATGCCCAACTAACATGCCCACTCCCTACATAACCTGTAGAAGTTTCCTAACATACCTCCTCCTAATAATTGCCCATGATACACAAGTACACAGTTGGGCTAGGCTGCATGGCTAGTCTCATACAGCCATGGTGGTTGATAGTCTTGTATACACCTATGAACTAACTACTGTGCATCTAACATGTAATGCTTATCTTCCCACCTAGCAGCAGGAGGAATAAATTATATACTGCTATCCAGTTCTAGGTCTTGTGCCAAAGGAGCTACAAATTTGAATGTGCTTCTAGTTGGGAATAGAAATGTTGTGCAGCTAAAGGTGACATCAGGCAATGATATCAGTGACAGAACTGGAAGGTAAGGGGATTTTTGTTTCACATTTTGCATGCTGTTAACAACAGATTGAACAACTTGGGAAGGAGTCTGCTTTAATAGGATGTGTAAGCCTGCTGTGTGATCCACAAGTATAGATGCATAGTACAAAAATTCTTGGAAATGCTATACCTAAGGGATATATCTCTTAATGATATTATCTTTTAAGATCTGTGAAGTCTGAGGGTGGGTTTCATTGTCAAATGCTTTTTCTGGGCTGGAGTTGGAAAATACTGGCCCAGTTGTTGGGGAAAAAGAGACCATTTAGCATTGTAGTTTGTGGTGATAATTGTGCTACAATTCATAAGTAATTAGCAGAAGTCAACATGACATCTCTTTTCGGTGCCAGACGCAGACGGTAGAGAATCAATGAAGTGTGTCTAGGTCTCACTGTCATAGTACATCACACTGGCTGGTTATGTAGTATTTAGATGCACAGATTCACTTCACTACAGTGAAGGTCAAGGATGTCCATACCTTTATTTATTTATTTTTGTTTTCTGGGAGCAGTGTCTGGCTGAGTGACTTGGTCAGAGTCACACAGTTAGGCAATGGAGGCTAAAGGAATCAAACCTTGCACCACTGGACCATAGGAAACAGCTTGTTAACAGCTCCTTAATCCAAATCAACTGCCAGCAATTTCAGCTTTCGTTCATTTAAGGGGTTCTATAGGTCAACATATATGGTTGGCTTGAATTTTCTCACTGATCTCCTGTCTATGTGGAATGTGCAGTGTATACAATACTAATATTTGTTGTTATGTGATAGAAACTCATCTCCTCTGCCTGAGGTAGGAGAACTAACATCTGTTCACTCAGTCTTGTCTCCCAAGGCTGGCCTCTCAGACATCAGCATGGTGTTCAAACTTAGGTCACCTGCCTTAATTCTAAGGCTTCAGACTGTGCAACAGTGTATCCAGTGCTTAGTATTGTTCAGTTTGCTTTTAGACATTTTGTTGCATTTTCACTGGTTTAGTCTGTGTCAGTGTTTTCCTATCTGATATTAATGGTACTAGTTCTCTTCGGTGTCATTTTCACTGGGCTGTTTCACTTAAGGCTTGTTTGTTTTGCCTGTTGTGCTGATCCAACCATCCTTCCATCCATTCGCAACTCATTTTCCCATTTTTGCACATGAGGATTAGGTGTCACCCCAAAAGTGCCAATCATTTAGAACCAAGTTTCACACCACCAGATTGCTAGCCCTGCTGCGGCTGTTCTTCCATACCACACACACACATGCACACTCACACCTATGGCCAGTTTTGAGTGTTCAGTCCACCTACTGCATGTCTTTAGAATGTAGAAGAAAACCAGAGCACCCAGAGGAAACCCAGGCAAACCCAGCGAGGACATGCAAACTCCACAAAGAAGTCACCCCAGCTAAGAATGGAATCAGAGAACTTTTTGTTGTGAAGCAACAGCGTTATCCATTGTGCCACTGTGCAGCCCTACTGATGCTGATCTAAATTGTCCTCAGCAGCCTTCAAGCAACACCTGAATTAATCTATAGAGCAGCTCAAACCTTTGTTTTTATTCATTGCTAATTAATGGGGCATCTATTCTTAGGTTCATAGGTTCATAGGTGTGTACTAGGCTAATGGCCCTGGAGCCTTTACAAGCCTAGTCCATAGAAGTGCCCTGGGGTCATGCTGCCTGATGTTAGTTCCCAGTGCCTCTATCAAGTAGAACCACTGGAGTGATCCTCTGGGTGAACTTTCTATTTCTCATCCACTCATTAAGATTTCTCTTGCAGAGGGCCAGTGAGGTGCTTTGCTTGACATGTATAGGAAGTCTATTCCAGAGCATGGGCAGTCTCTGGGTAATAAACCTGTCCCTCCAGCATGTTCTGTTGATTGTGGTAATGAGGTTGAGGTCTCCTGAGCATGTGGTGCGGAGGGATTGGGATTTCTTTAGTTGTAGCATTTGTAACAGAGCTGGATCGGACATGGCTTTGTAAGTCAAGCAGAGATCGCCTCTTAGTTGACGATATGAGACAGAGAATAGCTGGGGTTTTTTGAGTTTGTCCATGTAGGACATGTGTTTAAGGCCTAGGATCCTCTTCGTGAGGTACTTCTGTGGCTTCTGCAGCTGTTGCAGGTGTCTAGTGAGGTACATGCCAAATGGGGCATTATACTCAATGATTGGTCTAATGAGGAAAGAGTAGAGAGACACGATGACCTCTTTCTTCCTGGATGCAAACCCCTTGGTAATGAGATGTGCCACATAGAAGGACTTTCTAACCACAGTGGCAATGTGGTGGTCGAAGAAGAGGTTGCTATCAACTTGTATCCCCAGACCTCTTATAACAACTTCAGTGTTCGGTAGGCTCCCATCGATGTGGTAATTGCTGGGAACTGAGTTTTTACCAAAGGGGATGATGACGCATTTTTTGGCATTAAGCTTAAGGCCATGGTTTCAACACCAGTCATTGGTCTCAGTGAGGCCTTTCTGTAGGATGTCTGCATCACTTGGGGAGTTAATAATAGCTCCCAGCTTGCAGTCATCTGTGAACTTGGTCAGCCAGAGTCCCTTTGTGTTGGTCTGGACTTCTGAGAAGTAGATACCGAGCAAGAGAGGACCCTGGACCAATCGCTGTGAGATTCCACTTGTGACTGGTCAGCAGTCAGACTTGGAGTCTGCTACTTTCACACTGTGTGTTCTATCTGTGAGCCAATTTGCAACACACCTAGTGATATAGGGGTTGATGCCTAGTTTGGTGAGTTTATCAATAATTCCCAAGTGAAGAATGGTATCAAAGACCTTGGCTAGATTGAGGTAGGCTGTATGCACTGCCTTACCTTCATCCACAGCCCTGGTGACTGACTCAAGGAAGTCAACCAGGTTGAGAAGGCATGATCTCCCTTTCACAAAGCCAAATTGCATGGGGTCTAGAGGTTGGAGTTTTCCTATATCTTTGTTAATCAGGTCCATGATGAAGCGCTCCATAGCTTTACATATTAGACTCATCAGGCTAATGGGGAGATAATTCCCAGGGTCTGTAGTCACTCCCCCTTTATGGAGAGGGATGAATGTAACAGTGCGCCATTCAGTAGGGACAAAGCCTGAGGTGAGGCTGTGACTGAACAGGGCACGCAAATGTGGTGCCAGTTCACTTTGCAGTTCATGTAGAACACAGCCATGGATATTATTGGGTCCCATGGAAGCTGTATTCTTGGCCTTGGACAATGCAGCTTTAACCTGTGCTGCAGTAATGCTGGGTGCCTGGCAATATTCTAGTATTTTGATTGGTCATTTGGTGGGGGGGTAAAGTTGGCAGTGAATCTGTCAGCCAGTATGTTGGCAATATCTGTTAGCTTAGTATACGAGGTACTATTGTACAGTAACTCAGAGCAAATCTGGGTATTGCTGTGGATGTTCTTGATATAACTATAGAAGGCTTTGTGATTGTTTTTTGCATCTGCTGCAATTCTGTCTTCATAGCTGGCTTTGGAGGATTTGATGAGGGATCTGAACTTTTTGTTGAGGCTAATAAGGGAGTTTTTCCAGTCTTGGGACTTCACCTTTTTCTGCAACAGTTTCTTTCTTCTGTTGTAGAGTTTATTAATGGCAGGAGACCACCAGATTGGCTTCCTTCTTTTTGGAGGAGAGTGTATTGGTACTGTTGGGTATGGCTAGTTCAATGCATTTATGCACATGTTCGTACAGTGCATTGGTGTATGATTTGTCAGTCATGCAGCTATTTTCCATTGGCATGGGTGCTTTGAAGTTAGCCATCTCTGTTTTTTAGGAACCCAAGGTCAGCTTTGGAGTTTTTCAAGGTGGTTACCTTTGCGGGGGGGGGGGGGTTCACGAGATGTGGATTTCCATGGTAATTAGTTTATGGTCGGAGCTGACCTGGGAGGGCTTGACTATTGGTGTAGAGCAACATTCACCCATGTTAGTAATAACCAGGTCAAGGATGTTGATTTCTGTAGTGGGGGTTAGAATGAGCTGGTCAAGGGCATTGGAATTGATGAATTCCAGGAAGCATTGGGCCAGTGTAGTGGTGCTTCAGTAGTTTTCCCAGTTGATGAATGGGTAGTTGAAGTCTCCTAGTATGGGTGTGTTAGGTTGGACCTTGATAGATTCCAGGGTGCTTAGAAATGTGGAGTGAGACTGTAGGGAAAACTAGTGGTGCTTCAGTAGTTTTCCCAGTTGATGGATGGGTAGTTGAAGTCTCCTAGTATGGGTGTGTTAGGTTGGACCTTGATAGATTCCAGGGTGCTTAGAAATGTGGAGTGAGACTGTAGGGACATGGTTGGGGACCTACAGCAGGCTATGACCTGGATCGCTGTCTTACCCAGTGTTAACTGTACCTGAAGTATCACAGATGCGTTATGCTGGACTACTAGTCTGGAGGAGTGCATTTCCTTTATGAATATGGAGACACCACTGCCTTTGGAGCTTCGGTCCATGTTTCAGGGCTGAAAGGTGTGGAATGAGTTATAGCCTGGTAGTGCAGGGGTGCTTTCTGCTGCTTTAAACCAGGTCTGTATTTCAGCACAAATGTCGATGTTCTCCATTTTGAGGAGTGTTTCAAGCAAGTGCATCTTGAGATTTAGACAGCGTGACCCTCGGACTGCATTTATTTATAGCTGTTATGGTGGTAATTTAGTCTTTGGAACACTGCCTAAAAAAAGCACTATAAGGGTCGCAAGATCCTTAGCCAATACCCGGAAACCCAGGGGTGACAGATGCAGGACATCTCTGGCAAAGCATCAAGATCTGTCAGTCATGTCATCCCAAGCAGACAGATACTGGATCCCCTTAGAATGACACCAGAAACTTAGCCAATTTTTTAAGTCAATCATTTTTTGTTTGTACTGCGGTATCATTATAGGTGATGGTAGGATACTGCTCAGGACTAGGGTCATACCTGCCTGGGCCACATAATCTGAGAGCTCCACCATGTCTCTTTTCATGTAGCCAGGGAGGTACATCTCAGTTCATTCACACCCACATGGACAATGACAGAGTCATACCTGCACTTGTGGAGTGACCTGAGTGAGTGTGTTATATGTCAGATTCTGGCACCTGATAGACAGCTGACTGTTACCTTCTCCTTATTCAACCTAGTGAGTGGGAGATCTGTGTGCCTCACCATTGAGTCACCTATGATTAGTGCATTGGGCAACTTGTTTAGCCTTAGGGGCTTAGGTTGAGGGGCACACTGTGGAGGTGAGCTGTGTGTCCTGTGGTTTGTGCTGTGTTGTGGTGGTCGAGTGGATTTCTGTCTTGGAGGTCTCTGCTGTTTGCGTAAATTTCTATTGAGAGCCTCCATGAAGGTGGGTGTGTGGTTTGTGTTTTTATGTGAGAGCTGTGATGGTGGGTGTTCTGGAGGGCTATGTGTTCCATGTGGTGTGGTGCAGGTGTTGATCTCCTGTTGACCAACTAGTACGGTCTTGGCTCGAGAGTGCATAGCTTCCAATTTGGTGATATAAGTGCATCCCTCACA